>NW_004444053.1:2581426-2668966 GCF_000243295.1 Trichechus manatus latirostris
TTATTAAAGGAAGTCCTTCAATCTGAGAACGAACAATATCAGACCACAAGCTGAATATAGGACACAGGATTGTACTAGCCAGATACCAACCTAGGAAATGAACTCTTAAGGACTATGCAAAACCAAAAGAATTACAAAAGGAAACCAGAAAGTTTAATCTGTAAATGACAACAGCATCAGAACAATAAAAGAGGGAATAAACAGTGTAGATAGAGAACCTTCTAATGGAGAGGAAGTCAAGCGATACCAAGTAATAATACACTGCTTCAAATCTAGGAAGATAAGGGTAAATTTCACAGTAACCACAAAGAAAGGTAACAAACCTACTCATCAAAATAAAGAAGAAAAACAAAGTCTCAGTAAAAACAAAACCTACAAAAACAAAAGAAATGAAAAAAAAATCCACATACAAAAGGAACTCAGCACAGGAAAGTAAGAGGAACAAAACTGGAGAACATTATGCTGAGTGAAATAAGTCAATCACAAAAGGACAAATATTGTATGAGACCTCTACTGTATAACTCATGTAAAAGTTTACACACAAAAAGAAACAATCTTTGTTGGTTATGAGGGATGGGAGGAGTAGGGGGGAACTAAATAGATAAGTGGTAACTTTGGTGAAGGGTAAGACAGTACACATTACTGGGGAAGCCGGCACAACTTGTTCAAGAAAAGGTCATGGAGGCTCCATAGACACTTCCAAACTCCCTGAGCATCTGAATTGCTGGATGGAGGGCTGTGGGGACCATGGTATCGGGGAATGTCTAGCTCAATTGGCATAACAGTTTATAAACACAATGTTCTACATTCTACCTTGGTGAGTAGTGTCTGGGGTCTTAAAAGCCTGTGGGCAGCCATCTAAGATACTCCACTGGTCTCACCCCTTCAGGAGCAAGAGAGAATGAAGAGAACAAGATACAAGGAAAAGATTAGTCCAAAGGACTAATGGACCACAGCTACCACGGCCTTCACCAGACTGAATCCAGTACAGCTAGATGGTGCGCAGCTACCACCACTGACTGCTCTGACCGGGATCACAATAGGGGGTCCTGGACAGAGCTAGAAAAGGATGTAGAACAGAATTCTAACTCACAAAAAAAGACCAGATTTACTGGCCTGACAGACTGGAGAAACCCCGAGAGTATGGCCCCCAGACAGCCTTTTAGCCCAGTGGTGAAGCCCCTCTTGAAATTCACCATTCAGCTGGGGATTGGACAGCCCCATGAAACAAAACAGGACTAATGAGGCACAGCAGTCCAGGGACAAGGACTAGAAGGCAGGAGGGGACAGGAAAGCTGGTAATAGGGAACCCAAGGTTGAGAAGGGACAGTGTTGACATGTGATAGGGTTGTTAACCATTGTCATAGGGCAATATGTGTACTTACTGTTTAATGAGAAACTATTTGTTCTGCAAACCTTCATTTAAGGTACAAAAAAAAAAAAAAGAATTATCTATGTGAGATCAAATTGACAATAGCAACTCAAAAGGTTTGATGGGAAGCCTAGGGGACAGTAAGTTGAAGATAATGGCAATGGAATAATTAGGAAAAAGATAGAATAACAGCACAACTGGAAGAATGTAATCGATGTCACTGAATTGTACATGTAGAAACTTTCAAAACGGTTTAATTTTGGCTATGTATATTTTCACCAAAAAAAGGTCCTCAAGGTCGAGAAGGGAGAGTGTTGATGTGTCGTGGGGTTGTTAACCAATGTCATAAAACAATATGTGTACTGACTGTTTAATGAGAAAGTATTTATTCCGTAAACCTTCATCTAAAGTACAATAAAAAAAAAATTTAAAAAAAAAACCATACACCAATTCAAGTTTCTGCATATACAATTCAGTGACATTGACTACATTCTTTGAGTTGTACAACCATTCTCACCCTCCTTTTCTGAGTTTTTCCTCCCTCATTAACATAAACTCATTGCCCTTTAAAGTTGTTATCTATTTTTTCAAGTTGCTGTTGTTAATTTGATTCCATATTGATAGATCTTAAAACAGTGTAATGCTTAAGGCAGAGGTTTTTTACTAGCTAAGCTTAACTAATGTTTGGTTTTAAGTAGACTTTAGGGAATATTTTTGGTTTATGGTTTAAAGATTATCTCAGGGCAATAGTTTGGGGGTTTCATCCAGCCTCCATGGCTCCAGAAAGTCTGAATTCCATGAGAATTTGAAATTCTGTTCTGTATTTTTCCCCTTTTGATTAGGAGTATTCTTTTTTGAGCCAGCTCAAACTTAAAAATAGTTTTCTACCAGTACTAGGTCTTCAAAGAATATAAGCAGAAAAGCTTCCTTAGGAAACAGAGCAACCAGAACTGCCAGTCAAACATGGCTGCCTCCTTTCTCTTTTCATATGTGATAGAGGAATGAGCCTTTTACCTTGGCTTCCTCAACAAACATCAGCTTCCCCTTTCCAAAGGAGATTGTGTAAGATTCTTTGTACAATAAATAATAGAAGGTCTAACTAAAAGTGGCTTAAACAATAACGGTGTTTATTATTTTGCATAACATGAAGTCTGCAGATAAGGCAGTTTCAGGGTCAGCTATTCTATTGACACAGAAACATGGATCTAGCTCAGCTTCTCTGCAGCTTTCTCTCACAGTCCCAAAATCTATAGCAGTTCAGGTCTCACATGCTGTCAACAATCTTCAGAGGCAGTAAAAAAGAATGTCTTCATCTCCTATCCCTCCATCAAATTCACCCCTATGCCTCATTAGCCAGAATTGGCACAATCATAAACAATCACTTGGCAAGAGCAGGACACCACAATTAGCCTAGACCAATGAAGTTTCATCCTCCAGGGTTGGGTAGAGGACAAATTCCTAAAAAGGACATGTCCCCTCAGAGGAAGGTAACCAAAATCAGGATTTTAATAGCAAGGTAGGGAGTAGAAGATAACTCCCAGGTAGGCAACCAACAGTTTCTGCCACAGAGAAGGTTGGTCCCATTGACCTCTCTAAGTAGAACCAAATAAGGACTAAACCAAACCCACTGCCATCAAGTTGACTCCGACTCATAGCAACTCTATAGAACAGAGTAGAACTGCCCCATAGGGTTTCCAAGGAGCAGCTGGTGGATTGGAACTGCTGACTTTCTGGTTAGCAGTTGTTGCTCTTAACCACTGTGCCACCACAGTGGTTAATTTTATATGTGGGGAAGCCAAATCATCGTAAGACAAAGATCTTGCCCACTCAGTGCTGCAATCTGGTTGAAGACGTAGGCTCTTCCAAAATCTTTAACTCAGGATGGCTTTACAGCCATTTCCCATATGGCTGCCATAGTATACCAAATATTGCAGTAGGCTTGCCCACACAAAAGAAGCAAAATCTTCTCGTAATGCCAAGTCATGTAGTTTGATGGTGCACGCATCCTGATTCATATAAATGTCAAGACTGAAATGGTAATATTTAACCTCAGTTTCAGTCTCTGTTACAAAATTGACCAATGCCTCCTTGTGGAGAATACAATGCTTTGTTTTCATGGACCAAAAAACAATTCACAAGTTCATTGAGACTCCAGTAAGGGCTTTATATTCTATTCTTCATGAAAAAAATATAGAGAGAGATATGTATATATAGCAGTTTTATAAAAGAGAAATAGGTAAGCGAACAGTTTGATTTTAAAGACATGACTATAAGTTTCCCTTATATTAAACATAAAATTAGATGATCAAGTTGCTATTTCACTGATCACTCATTATTTTTTCATTTAACCCTTTCAAGACCCAATTATTTTCTGCTTTGAATTTTTTGTTGCTACTATGTGTTTTCAGTGGTGGAATGCATGCTAAGACATTGAGCGTGTTTAAATCTTTGGTTGGTAATATAGATTTTGAGAAATATTATGTGAAAATTACATGATTTGTGGGAGCCGGCCTTGCCCTCTGGTCTTGAGGCTTTATTGTGGAGAGCCTTCCATTTGTGTATATGGGGGAACCTCTGGTTTTGCCTAATACCCCAGCTATTTTGCTTCAATGGATGTTTCTTTCATCTTTCAACATTGTACTAGTCCCCACTGGAGGGAGTCAATACTTTCAATGGGAAAAGCATACTCCCAAAGGACTCCAGGGGCATAAAAGTGAGTTCAGTACTGTATGTTCTAAGAGTTATGAAAGGATTAACTTTAGGTTGGCCAGTTTCTCTCCAATTCATACTTTCTGGGGTCTGGCAGGACCTTGGATGCTGAAAAGTCAGGTCTTCACCACTACAAGGTAGTCTCAGAGGGGCCAAGTCTCCTCTGATTGCTCTACTTCTTCCCTCCCAGGGTAGTCCTCCCCACTCAGTCCTCCCTCCCCACTGCAACTGGCCTTCCCCCAGCTGCTGGACTCTCAACCCATGATGAGTGCAAACTGACACTTGGATTCCTCAGTAATGAGCACTGAACAAGGTCCACTTTATGAAATCTCTTCTTCCTCTGATTCTACTCCTTTCCAGAGAGGGCTGATGTGTGTTCTGGGCTCCAATCACAGAAGCCAGTATCCTCTGGAAGAGCCTGGAAACAAAGTGAGTCATGGAGCTACAGCCTTAAGTAACACAGAAAACTCACCCGACAAAACAGCTGGGAGTTTTCAAAAGCCAGACCAGGTAACTAAAGCATGGTCTCCTCCTCTGTCCATTGTCTAAAAGAATTAGGTTCCTACTTGCCAGCAATTGTTGGCTGGAGGCAGTAGGAGCAGGAAAGTGAACTTTGAGGAGGACTAAGTTTCTAAATCTGTCTTGGAAGAAGTACAGCCAGAATGCTCCTTAAAATCAAAGATGAGGAGAATTCATCTCACGTGCTTTTATACTTGTTATCGGGGGGATCATTCCCTGGAGAAGGATATCGCTTCTATGGATAATGAGACTTTAGACATGTTATCAGGAGCAACCAGGACATGGAGGAGGAAGTAAAGTAGAGGGTCAGTGAAAAAGAGGAAGACCCTCAATGAGGTGAATTGACACAGTGGCTGCAAAAATGAGCTCCAGCATATCAATGATTATGAGAATGTCACAGGACTGGGCAGTGTTTCTTTCTGTTGTACGTAGGGTTGCTGTGAGTTGGAACCAACTCAACGGCACCTAACAACAATGACAAGTTTCCATTGTGGGTCCCTGCCAGACAAGAATGGATCACTTCAAGCAGGTAGCCTTCTTCTGTGACTCATTGTGCCAGCTGTGCATGGACTTTTTTTCAGAAAGGTGAAGTGAAAATATCAGCCCCTAGTTAAGAATTGTGTCCAAAGATGGGAGAAGAGAGGCAAGATCACAAGGTGTTTAAAAATTAATCAGACTAATCATACTGTAATGGCAGATACATGATATTATTCGTCAAAACCCATAGACCTGTACAATAAAAAGAGTGAATCCTAATGCAAACTATGGACTTTCATAATAATGTATCACATGCTGTGACAAGGATAGACCTTGAAAACATTATGTTAAGTGAAAGAAGGCAGACTAAAAAGGACAAATACTGTATAATCACACTTACATGAAATATCTAGGATAGGCAAAAGCATAGAAACCAAAGTTTATTAGTGGTTGCCAGTGATGGGTGGGCGGGGAAGAAGGGTAGTTATTACATAAGGGGCACTGAGTTTCTGTTGTTGTTGTTAGTTGCTGTCTTAGTTATCTAGGGTTGCTATAACAAAATGCCACAAGTGGATGGTTTCAGTAAACAGAAGTTTATTCTCTCCCAGTCTAGTAGGCTAGAAGTCCAAATTCAGGATCTCAGCTCCAGGGGAAAGCTTTCTCTCTCTGTTGGCTCTGAAGAAAAGTCCTTGTCATCAATCTTCCCTTGGTCTAGGAGCTTCTCCATGCAGGAACCCCCGGTTAAAAGGATACACTCTCCTCCCAGCGATGCTTTCTCAGTGGTATGAGGTCCCCATGTCTCTCTGCTCACTTCTCTCTTTTATATCTTCAGAGATTGGCTCAAGACACAATCCAATCTTGTAGATTGAGTTCTGCCTCGTTAACATAACTGCTGCTAATCCCATCTCATCAACATCATAGAGGTAGGATTTATAACACATAGGAAAATCACATCAGATGACAAAATGGTGGACAATCACACAATACTGGAAATTGTGGCCTAGTAAAATTGATACACATATTTTTGGGGGAGATAATTCAAGCCATGATAGTTGCCCTCCAGTCAATTCTGACTCATGACAGCACCATGTGTGCAGAGTAGAACTGTTCCATAGGGTTTTCTTGGATGTGAACTTTCAGAAGTAGATCTCCAGGCCTGTCTTCTGAGGCACCTCTGGGTGGGTTTGAACTGCCAATCTTTTGATTAGTAGTCAAGCGCTTAACCATTTGTACCACCTGGGGAGCCAAGTTTCTGTTAAGCGTGATGAAAAAAATTGAAACTGGATAGTCGGGATGGTTGCACATAAATGTAATTAACGTCACTGAATTGTACATGTAAAAATGTAAAATGGTTAAAAAGGCAAATTTACTGTTTTATACATATTTTACAATAATTTTTTTAAATAATGTATAAATATTAGCTCATCGATTGTAACAAAGGTACAACACTAATGCAAGACGTTAATTATAGGGGAAACGGTGAGCCATCTGGAGAGAAGGTATTTGGGAACTCTGTACTTTCTGTGCAATTTTTCTGTAAACCTAAACCTGCTCCATTAAGCAGACTACCACAGTTAAAATTCCTGCTTCACCGCTTAATAACTCTATGGCTTGGGTACATTATTTACTATCTCTAAGCCACCATCCACTCATCTCTAAAATAAAATAATAGTAGCTACCTATTAAATTGTTGAGTGGAATTAAATAAGGCAGTGTTTGCACTCAGCTGCTAACCTAAATGTTGGCAGTCCAAACCCACCCAGCGGTATTGCAGAAGAAAAGTTCTGGCAATCTGCTTTTGTTACTGAACCCTAGAAGGTGGGTTTTTGTCCGGCGCGTTCAGACTTGCCAATTATCTAGACACTGATCTTTAAGAAAGAAAAAGTAACTTTTTTTGCAATGCGCAGAGCAAGGAGTCAAGACGAAGTTCCTCAGATCCGACTCCCTGAGCTACAGGGAAGCAGGGCTTATATGTGATTTGGGCAGCAAGATGTCGGCCACACAGGTGTACTGCAGAGGGAAAATTCTAGAAGGCAGCCAGGAAACAGGAGGTGACGTGGTTCTTGTGGTTTTTGTCGGACCTCTTGCTTCAGAATAGGGTCCGGGTGATGGTTTTCCTTCTGATTCGTTCCTCCTGTTGCTGTGTCCTCTGTTGAGGTCAATTAGCGGTCAGAGATGGCCCTTCTGCACGTGCTGGGTGGGTCAAATCTGGCTTAGGCTAGTTTAAGGACTAATGGAAATTCACTGGCATTCGTGGTGTCAGGTTACACTTTCATTAAGATTACAGCCAAGAAAACCCTATGGAGCAGTTCTACTCTGTAACACTGGGGTCACCATTAGTTGGAATGGACTGAATGGCAACTAACAACAACAGTGAAGCTAACATAATATCAGTTACATAAGTGGGTAGCAGCGGCAATAGTATTGTTGTTGTATGCAGACTCATAGTGACTCCATAGGACAGAGTAGAACTGCCCCATAGGGCTTTCTAGGCTGTGATCTTTACGAGAACAGACTGCCAGGTCATTTCTCCTATGGAGCAGCTAGTGGGTTCAAACCACCTAGCACTTAACCATTGCACCACCAGGACTCCTTAAAGTATACAAGTAATTAACCAAACCTGCCAGTCGATTCTGACTCACAGAACTGTTCCACAGGGTTTCCAAGGAGCAGAAGGTGAATATGAACTGCCGACCTTTTGGTTAGCAGCTGGGCTCTTAACCAGAGTGCCACCAGGGCCTCATATACAAGTAATTGGTAGTTATTAATAAAATGGATGACCAAGCGGGAGAATACAGCCTTGCGAGAGCGGCTACACAGGGATTAGGTCTGCACTTCTTCCTGAGAGTGAGGAGGAAGTGGAGATGTGGGTGAAGAAGCTGGCTGGCTGGTCAGAGCATCCTGTGGGTGGAGGAATGTTGGGTGGAGTCAGGGTGAGATAATGCATTGAGACAGAAGTAGAGGTTGTGGGGAAACAATCCTGTGGCTCTGGAGCCTCCTTCTTGAGCTGAGCTGAGTATGTTAATAAAAATGAGCTCATCCTTTTCCCATTAGAAGCAATCAACTTACTTCATCTCAGAAGCAATTTTACCCAGGAACTATTACACTTAGAATCACAATAACAGAACCACCTCAGGCACAGCCTAGGGCAGCCGCCCAAAGCACACAGCTCTGCAGCAGTGGAAGAGCCTGCTGTTTTGAAGAGTAGACCGAGAAGCAGGAGCCCCTCTGAGTTAGGTCATCAGAGTCATGGAGCCCTTCCAGCCACAAGAGAAAGTCCAGAAAGCAAGACACCCAGAGCTCCATGGCCAGCCTAGCATCAGTGGCACGACTGACTGACTACTTCTCAGACTGAGAAGCTGGATTTAGCCAGGAGGTTCCACTTACCTCCTGGGCAGAAGAATGCTAGAAAAGTCAGGAGAAACATGGAGGGTATTTTTCCTCCATTAACAAAACAGTCACACAGATCCACATTATCTATAAAAGTTAGTAGCCATCTGTAAAGAGATGGTTATTCAAAAAAACAAAAATTATAGTGAAATCAGCTATTAAGGGAAAAATATACAGATTTGAACCTCACTATGAGCCTGTACAAAAAATATGCCCTAGACTGATTAAGGGTTTAATGTGTAAAAAAGAAGAAGCAGCAGCATAAACCCAGTAGAAGAAAATGTAAGAGTGCTTATATCTAATCTTAGGGCATTTTATTTTGTTTTGTTTTTTTCCAGTTGCCGTTGAGTCAACTCCAACTCATGACCACCCTATGTGTCAGAGTAGAAATGTGCTCCACAGGGTTTTCAGAAGTAGACCACCAGACCTTTCTAGGTGAACTTGAACCTCCGACCTTTCAGTTAGCAGCCAAGTGCCTTAATTGTTCACACCCAGGGGCTCCATGTTCTAGATGAATTAAGGATTTAATGCATAAAGAAGAAGAAGAAGAAGCATAAACAAACTAGAAGAAAATGTAAGAGTGCTTATAACTGATCTTGGGATAGTGTGGCAGTTTAAATACATGGCCACAAATTCTTTGATATGCCTCCCATAAGCCATTTGAATCTGGGCAGGCTTAAGACTGCTTTGACCAACAGAGTACATGACTTCCAAGACTATGTCATAAAAGGCCTTGCAGTTTCTGCTGTTTGCTGGAACAGCCCCTTTTGGAGCCTTGAGCTGCATCATAAGAATTCCAACCACCCTGAGGCCACTATGTTGGACAGGCCATACGTAAGCACCAGGTGAACAGTTTCTGCTGAGCCCAGCCCTCCAGCCATCCCACCAAGGCTCCCAATATCTTGGACTCTCCAAGTTAGCCGAACCACTGAACACTTCTGTCAACACCATGAGAACAGAAAAATCACCTAGTGAAGCCCTGTCCAAATCCCTGACAAAAATTATAAAATGATTGTTGTTTTAAGCCAGTGGGTTTTGGTGTAGTTTGGTATGCAGCAGTAGATTGCTGGAACAGGTAGGGAAGGACTTTCTAAACCAAAAGTTTGGTAGGAATCAAAATAAAAGAATAGTAGATTTTAAACTGTAAAATGCTCTAATGTCAATTATCATCACATACAAAATTAAAAGGAAATGACAAACTAGAAAAATATTCTTGTACCACATCGAACAATTAAGAAGAAAATATCATTACATTAAAATAGGAAAAATGTACAAATAGTAAAAAACAGTTATCAAAAGAAAAAAAGGCAATAAAGATGTTTAATACTATTAATAATTTTTTAAAAAGGCAATTAGATAAAAATAAGATACATTTTTTTCCTTCAAAAATGTTTTTTTACCTGCAAAAATTTTTTAAATGATATTACTCAATACATACAAGACTACAGTGAGGCAGAAATTTTGCAAAACCTCTGGTGGAAATGTAATTGGTAGTTTTTCTAGAGAACAATTTGATAATATAAATCAAGAGCATTAAATACCCTTTGCTCAAATTATCCCATTTCTAGGAATTATCCTAAGGAACTAATAAGATATGTGATCAACCATTTCTTAGAAACATGTTCATTACAACACTATTTACAATAGTCAGAAATTATAAACAACAAGACATTTACAACAGAAAATTGTTGCTAAATTCCAAATAATGGAATACAATGGAACTATCAAAAATAATGTTTTGCAAAATATTCAATGACAGGGCAATAGATTTAGGATATAATTAAAGTGGGGGGGGTAGTTAAAATTGTACTTAAAGAATAGCCACAATTTTGTTTACAGAGATGGATAGACAAATAAAAACACTGGATGGAAATGCACCAAAATGTTTACAGTGGTCTCTGGATGAAGGGTTTACCCATTGCCATTGAGTCGATTCCGACTGGTGGCATAGTGGTTAAGAGCTCTCTGCTAATTGAAATGTCAGTGGTTCAAACCCACCAGATGCCCTGTGGGAGAAAAATGTGGCAGTCTGTTTCCATGAAGATTACAGCCTTGGAAACCCCAAGGGGAAGTTCTACCCCGTCTATAGGGTCACTGTGAGTCAGAATGGACTGATGGCAATGGGATGGAGGGTTCAGAGAAGTATTATTTTCTTCTTTCTACTTGTCTGAGTTTTCTCAACTTTCCAGCATGAAACTGAATTAATTTTATAATCAGAAACACATTCTTCTTTTAAGCAGGTAATTTAGAAAAAATCGTACTTCTACCAATGGACTCAAACATACCAACCATCATGAAGATGGTACATGACCAGGCAATGTTTTGTTCTGTTATACGTAAGAGTCAGCACCAACTCAATGGCAATCAGCAACAACCTCTACCAACCTTGAACACAGTTTCAAGTACTAGCAGGTCTTCACAAATGCACACTGAGAGACCTGCCATGATCTGTGTTTTAGAAATGTCTGACTTCTAGGCAGTGCATATTTGCACATTCCTTCCAAAATCAGGGAAATTTCGGTCACCGGTTGGCTCCACGGGTCTCCAGGCTCTAAAGTCTCTCTCCCCTTCCCACCACACCTTCTCCCATGGCCATTCCCACACACAGGTAAACCTTTCCATTCCCTCAGTGACCTTCTGTTAGTATAGAAATCACAAACTGCCAATGCTCAGACCAAATAGGATCTCTAGATGTCTTTTCTTTGATGTTCCTCTCCAAAATGTTTTAGTTTTGTTTTCAATTATTTGCTAACATTAAAAAAATAAGGAGAGACTTCCATTTCTGGGGAGATGGATCAGACATATTTCCCCTATTCCTCCAGATGAGTATGACTAAAAACCCTGAGCATTATATATACAACATACATAAGACTCTGAAAAGTGTAGAGAAAAAGGTAGATTAGGTAGGGACTTTCAGACCTGAGGAACAGCACAGTAGCGAGTTCGATAGGTTTTCCTCTTACTCATATATTCCAGACTTGAAACTGAAGAAGCCAGAAACTCAGAAATGCCAGCAGGCACAGACAAAAGAAGCCAAAAAAGCTTGCTTTCCCTAGCCAAAGGGAGTCCCTGGGTGGTGCAAACGGTTAACATGTTCTGTTGCTAACCAAATGTTGGAGGTTCAAGTCCACTCAGAGGGGCTTTGGAAGAAAGACCTGGCGATCTGTTTCTGAAAAATCAGCCATTGAAAACCCTATGAGTAGTTCTACTGTGACACACACGGGGTCACTATGAGTTGGAGTTGACTTAATGACAACTGGTTTCCCTAGCCAAAGGAAGTGGAAAGGGGCATCCTAGGAGGATAGAAAACTTTAAGACAATAACTGCTCTACTGTAGCCAAACACGACAGAAAAAACTGGCCGCACTCCACCCATGCCAGCAAAGGTTGAGTAGGTAACCTAGACTCCACCATCACAAGGCTAAAACGAGACACCCAACCACCCCATCAGGTGTCAGAGAAGGCCAAGTACAGAGCAGGACTTACATCCATTACAGCCTGTATGGCTCCTCTAATGATAAACGTAGAATTCCACCCTCATCCAGCAGTAACAAGGCACACCTCCCGCTCCCCACAGGCGTGGTGTCAGAGGAGACCTAATGAAGAATCAGACTTTGACCACTGCCCATTAATAACGAGGACACCTCCAATCCCCACCGCTCCAGTGTCAATGGGAGCTAACTGGTGAGCCTGGGCTTCTACCCCACCTGACAGTAACAAGGTGGTGCTCCCAACCCCCACTACCAACCACCTTCCCCTGCTGGAATAGTGTCAGAGGGGCTCAGCTAAAACAGATGTTTTAAATAAGATCAGAACATAATATAAAAATGTACAGGTTTCAGTCAAAAATCATTCATCATCCCAAAAATCAAGAAGATCTCAAACTGAATGAAAAAAAGACTTTCAAGATTCAAATAGATGCTAATACTAAAATGATAGGTTTTCTGACAAAGATTTAAAAGCAACCATTATAAAAATGCTTCACAAGCAATTATGAACACCCTTGAAACTATATATATACAAAGCTTTCACAGAGAAATACAAAGTCTCAGCAAATATATACAAAATATGAAGAACCAAGTAGAAATTTTAGAACTGAAAAGTACAATAATTGAAATAAAAAGCTCTTTGTGTGAGTTTGTATTGATGTCCTATTGCTCTGCAACAAATTCTCACAAATTTAGTGGATTAAACCAACATAAAGTTATTGTCCGGCAGATTTGGAGATCAGAAGTCTGAATGGGTCTCACTGGGCTAAAATCAAAGTATGGCCGGGCTATGTTGCTTTCTGGATGCTGTAGGGGAGAAACCATTTCCTTACCTTTTCCAGCTTCTAGAGACTGCCTACATACCTTAGTTGGTGGAAACTTTCCATCTTCAAAGACAGCAGTGGTCAGTCAAGACTTTCCAACATCTTATCCTCTGACACTGACTCTTCTGCTTCTCTCTTTCTCACTTAAAAAAAATAAAATAAAGTTGCCATGAAGTCTGTTCTGACTTATGTGCGTCATAGTAGAACTGTGCTCCACAAAGTTTTCAATGGCTGATTTTTCAGAAGTAAATCACCAGGACTTTTTTACAAGGGGCCTCTGGGTGGACTAGAATGTCCAACCTTTTGGTTAACAACTGAGCACATTAACTGTTTGCACCACCCAGGGACTCCCTGATTTATAAGGACTTTTGTTATTACATTGGGTTCACCAGGATAATCTCCCCATCTCAATATCTTAATTACTTTTGCCATGTAAGGGACTTTCATAGGTCCCAGAGATTAGGATATGGACATCTTTGTGGGGGGCCATTATTCTGCCTACCACGGTCTGCCCTCTGGCCACCAAAGATTCACTCCGGTCCCACATGTAAAATATACTCACCTTATCTCAAGGTTCCTAAAAGTCTCAATTCATTACAGTATCAACTCAAAGCCCAAACTCTCATCTAATCTCATTAGCTCAAAAGTCCCGAATCTCATCACCCTAATCATTTAAATAGGTATTGGCAAGGTTGTGAAGGTCCCTGAGTGGTGCAAACGGTTTGCACTGGACTACTAAGGAGCCCTGGGGGTGCAGTGGTTAAGAACTTGACTGCTAATGGAGAGGCTGGTGATTCAAACCCACCAGCCACTCTGTGGGAGAAAGATGTGGTGGTCTACTTCCAGTAAAGATACAGTCTTGGGAACCTTACGGGGCAGTTCTATTCTGTCCTATAGGGTCACTATGAGTCAGAATCCACTTGATAGCAATAAGTTTGTTTTGGTTTACTAACCAAAAGATTGGTGTTCAAATGCACCCAGCAGCGCCTTGGAAGAAAAGACTGGTGATCTGCTTACATAAAGATTACAGCCAAGAAAACTATGGAGCAGCTGTACTTTGCTATGCATGGGGTCGCCATGAGTGGGAATGGGTTTGTTTTTTGTTGTTGTTGTTTTTGGTGTGGATGATGCTCTGGATATGATCTAGCCTGTGGAAAAATCTCTCTCCATTTATAGAGCCCTGAAACTACAAAACAAGTTATTTGTTCCCAAAATACAATGGTGAGACAGGCATAGAATGTCAATTATAGACTTTTCTGTTGAAAAAGGAAAATGGAAGGAAGAAAGGAGTCCCAAGCAATCTCAAAACTCAGTCAGGCAAATTTCATTAAGTTTCAAGGTTCCACCCTAGGTTTGCAGCTCTGCCCTCTGAGCTCATGCCTCTGCCCTTGGAGTCCGTCTTTCCTTTTTCATGAGCAGCAGCGTTTGTTTACAGCCAAATAGTGTAATCAGTCTGCTTCTTGTCTGTAGAATTTTGGGGGCCTGAAAGCTCAGTAATTATGAAGCAAATTGATCTAGTAATTTAAAAACCAAAAACCAAAAAAAAAGAAATCTCCAAGTCCAAATGGTATCAGTGGAGAATTGTGCCAAATGTTTAAAGAAAATTTAACACCTATTCTACACAATCTCTTCCAGAAAATAGAAGAGGAAGCATCATTTCCTAACTCATTTTGTAAAGCTAATATTACCCTGATACTAAAACCAGACAAATACATTATAAAAAAAAACTCCAGACAAATATTCTTCCTAAATATAGATGCAAAATCTATATTTATACAAAATACTAGCAAACAAATTTCAGCAATATATAAAAAGAATTACATACTATGACCAAGTAGAGTTTATCTCATGGTTGCAAGTCTGGTTTAATATTCAAAAAAAACCATCAATGGCATCAAAGGACATTATCATGAAAGTGAAAAGACAACCCACAGAATGAGAGAAAATATTTGGAAATCATATATCTGATAAGGGTTTTAATATCCAGAATATATAAAGAACTCCTGCAATTCAATAACAAAAAGAGAAACACTCCAATCCAAAAATGGGCAAAGGATTTCAATGGACATATCTCCAAAGAAAATATATAAATGGCCAATAAACACATGAAAAGATGCTCAACATCAGTAGTCATTAAAAAAACCCATTGCTGTCAAGTTGATTCTGACTATAGCAACCCAATAGGACAGAGTAGAACTACACCACAGGATTTCCAAGGAATAGCTGGTGGGTTCGAACTGTTGACCTTGTGGTTAGCAGCCAAGCTCTTAACCACTGTGCCACCAGGGCTCCCATTAGTCATTAGGGAAATGCAAATCAAAACCACAATGAGATACCACTTCACACCGACTAGGATGACAATTATCAGAAAAATGAAAAATAACAACTGTTGACATGGATGTGGAGAAGTTGGAACCCTCATTCTTTGCTGGTAGGAATGTAAAATGGTGCAGTCACTGTGGAAAACAGTGTGGAAATTCCTCAAAAAGTTAAACATAGAATTACCATCTGATCTAGCTATTCCACTCAAACAGATAATTGTACACCAATGTTAATTGTAGCATTATTCAATATTCAAAAGGTAGAAACAATTCAAATGTCCATCAACAGATGAATGGATAAACAAAATGTGATACATACGTACAAAGGAATATTATTCAGCCATAAAAAGGAATGAAGTTCTAATACGTACTAAGACAAGGATGAACCTTGAAAACATTATGGTAAATGAAATAAGCCAAACATGAAAAAACAAATATTGTATGATCCCACTTATATGAAATATCTAGAATAAGCAAACACATACAGACATAAAGTACACTAGTGATTGTCATGGGCTGGAGGAGGGGGCATTAGGAATTAATGTTTAATGGGTACAGAGTTTCCTTTTGAGGTGGTAAAAAAGTTTTGGAAATAAATAGTGAATTTGCATAATATTGTGAATATAATTAATGACATTGGATTATACTTAAAAATTGTTATAATGGAAAATTTTATATTATAGATATTTTACTACAATAAGAAAAATTATTGTAATCCATCATGTTGACAGGCTAAAAAGAAAAATCATATGATCATCTATCAATCAAAAAACAAAAAAAGGATTTGACAAAATCTAACACCCATTCATGATAAAAACTCTCCGTAAAGTAGAAACAGAGGAGAACTTCTTCAATTTGATAAAGAACATCTACGAAAAACCTACACTTAACTTTACACTTAATGTTGAGAAAATAGATGTTATGCCCCTAAGATTGAGAACAATTATAGCAAGATTTTGGATACAAGGTTAATATACAAAAGTCAATTGTTTTCCTATGTAGCTGTAGTTAACAATTGGAATATGAAATTAAAAACACAACACCATTTACATTAGCACTAAAAAATAAAAATATTTAACTGTAAATCTAACAACATATATACAAGAATTATATAGAAGTGTATATCTCTAAATAAATGGAGAGATATTCCATGTTCATGGGTAAGAAGACTCAACTTTGTTAAGATGTCAGTTCTTTCCAGTTTGATCTATAGATTCAACTCAATCCCAAATAAAATTCCAGCAAGTTATTTTGTCATTATCGACAAACTGATTCTAAAGTAAATAGGTAAAGGCAAAAGAACCAGAATAGCCAACACAACACTGAGAGAAAAACAAAATCAGAGGGTTAACTCCAACTTGAAGAGTTATGACAAAGCTACGGTATCAGACAGTGTGGCACTGACAAGAGAACAGACAAATAAATCAAATAAATCACAGAGTAGAGGGTCCAGAAACAGACCCACACAAATACAGTCAACTTTCTTTTACAAAGGAGCAAACGCAATACAATGGAGAAAGGATAGCCTTTTCAGCAAATAGTGCTGGAGCAATTGCATATACACATGTGAAACAATATTAATCTAGACAGAGAGCTTACATCTTTCACAAAAATTAACTCACAATGGATTATAGACTCAATGTAAAATGTGAAACTATCAAACATATAGAAGATAACATAGGAAAAAAGCTAGGTAAGCTTGGATGTGGTGATGACCAAAAGCACAATCCATGAAAGAAAAAACAATAAATTAGACTTCATTAAGATTAAAAGCTTCCACTCTGAGAAAGACAATGTTAAGAGAATGAAAAGACAAGCCACAGATGGTGATAAAATATTTGCAAAACACATATCTGATAAAGGACTTGCACCCGAGATATAAAAAGAACTCTTAAAATTCAACAAGAAAACAAACAACAAAAATCAATTAAAAAATGGGCCAAATATATGAACAGACATCTCACCACAGAAGACACACAGATGGCAAATAAGCATATGAAAACATGTTCAGCATCACATGTCATTATGGAATTGCAGATTAAAACCACAATGAGATGCCTCTACACACCTATTAGAATGGCTAAAATCAAGAATACTGACAGCATCAAATGTTGATGAGGGTGTGGAGCAACAGAAACTCTCATTCATTGCTGGTGGGAATGCAAAGTAATACAGCCACTTTGGAAAACAGTCTGAGAGTTTCTTACAAAGCTAAATATAGGTCTACCATTCAATCCAGCAATCATACTCCTGGGTATTTACCCAAATGAATTGAAAATTTATGTCCACACAAAAGCCTGCACACAAACATTTATAGCAACTTTATTAACAATTGCCAAAAATTGGAAGCAACCAAGATATACTTCAATAGGTGAATGAATAAACAAACAATGATGCACCCATACAATGGAGTGTTAGTAAGCAATGAAAAGAAACGAGACACAAAGAACCTTAAATACAATTGCTAAATGAAAGAAGCCAGCGTGAAAAAGCTGCTACATACTGTATGATTCCAACTATGTGACATTCTTGAAAAGACAATTTAAAAAAAAAAGAATCAGTGTTTGCTGAAGATTCAAAAAGGTGAATGGAGGGATGAATAGATGGAATATAGGGGATTTGGGGGGCAGTGAAACTATTCTGTATGCTACGGTAATGGTGGGCACATGACATTATGCATTTGTCAAAACCCATAGGACCATACAACATGAAGAATCAAGCCTAATGTAAACTATAGACTTTAGTTAATAATAATATATCAACATTGGTTCATCAAAAAGAGCCCTGGTCGTGCAGTGGTTAAAGTATTCAGCTGCTAGCCAAAAGGTCAGCAGTTTGAACCCACCAGCCTGCTCCAAGGGTGAAAGATGTGGCAGTCTGCTTCCATAAAGATTACAGACTTGGAAATCCTATGGGGCAGCTCTACTCTGTCCTACAGGGTCACTATGAGTTGGAATTGACTCAACAGAAACAGGTTTATTGGTTCATTAATTATAACAAGAGTACCACACTATTGCAAAATGTTAATAATAGGGGAAACTGTGGAAGGAAGGGAATATGTGGGAACTCTTTGCACTTTTTGATCAATTTTTCTGTAAACCTAAAACCGCTCTAAAAAATAAACTCTATTAATAAAAAAAAAATACCATTACAAATGCTTAAAAAAATAAAAGAAGTATAAATCTAACAAAATCTATACAGAACTTGTATGCTGAGAACTACACAACACTGGTTAAAAATATCAAAGATCTAACTTAAAGGAGCTGGTAAAAGGATAGATACATAGATCAATGAAACAGAAAATAGAACCCAGAAATAGAACCACAAATATGTGCTCAACATATAAAGTTGCAAAAACAATTCAAAGGAGGAAAGATAGCCTTCTCAATAAATGGTGATGGAACAACTGGACATCATAAGCAAAAAGATGAATCTCAGCCTAAGTGTCACACATTACACAAAAATTAACTCAAAATGGATCACAGGCTTAAATGTACAATGGAAAACTATACAACTATTTTTAAAAAGTAGGAGAAAATCTTTAAGATCTAGGACTTGGCAAATAACTTTTGATCCATAAAAGTGGAAATTGATAAATTTGACTTCTTCAAAATTCAAATTTTTCCTTTGCTAAAGACTCTGTTAAGAGGATGAAAAGAGAAGCTAGAGAAAATATTTGGAAACCACACATCTGTCAAAAGACTAGTATCTAAAATAAATAGAGAAGTCTCAAAATTCAAGAGTAAAAAAACAAACAATTCAATTAGAAAATGGACAAATTGAAAAATGGTGGAGTAGTTAGATGCTTCCTGTGGTCCCTCTTACAACAAAGACCCAAAAAACAAGTGAATCGATGATATATGACAATCTAGGAGCCCTGAACATCAAAGGCAAAGTTGAGGAATCGGACTGAGTGGCAAGTGGAGGAAGAGACAGTTCCAAAGCAGCGAGGAATCGCCAGACCTGACCTGGTGGGAACCAGCACTCTGCAAGCTGGATCAGCTGGCATGCGCGGTGAGGCAATCAGTGGTGTTTAGGATGTGCTTTTCACATTGGGAGAGACCAAGTGATGGAGAGTACTCAAGCCTCCCGAAACAGTGAAAAGTGGCACTCAATCAGCAAAAGATAAGTCCACGCATCTCGCGTGGATCAAAAAACACCGTTTGGGAAAAACTTCTCTCCCATTTAACCTGCCCCCTGCCCACTCTGCAATGGATCCAGGCTGGCTTCAGCAAGCAATTGCTGAGTCACGTGGGCTGGAGGTAAGACCTGTCACATGTCCTCAGGCAAGGATGCCCTTTATCACCACGCTTATTCAACACTGTGCTGGAGGTCCTAGCCTGAGAAATTAGACTAGAAAAAGAAATAAAGGGCATCCAAATTGGTAAGGAAGAAGTAAAACTATCTCTGTTTGCACACAATATAATCTTGTACACATAAAACCCCAAAGAATCCATAAGAAAACTCCTGGAACTAATAGAAGATTTCAGCAAAGTATCAGGATATAAGATAAACATACAAAAATCAGTTGGATTCTTCTACACCAACAAAGAGAACTTCCAGGAGGAAATCACCAAATCAATGCCATTTACAATAGCCCCCAAGAAGATAAAATACTTAGGAATAAATCTAACCAGAGACATAAAAAACCTATACAAAGAAAACTACA
Source organism: Trichechus manatus latirostris (assembly GCF_000243295.1). Taxonomy (NCBI): domain Eukaryota; kingdom Metazoa; phylum Chordata; class Mammalia; order Sirenia; family Trichechidae; genus Trichechus; species Trichechus manatus. The sequence goes on from NW_004444053.1 coordinate 2,601,195, forward strand.
TGATGCTACTGCAAGAAACCAAATGAGAACTACATAAGTGGAAAAACATACCTTGGTCATGGATAGGAAGACTCAACATTTTTAAAATGTCTATTCTACCCAAAGCAATCTACAGATACAATGCAATCCCAATTCAAATTCCAATGGCATTTTTTTAATGAGATGGAGAAACAAATCAACAACTTCTTATGGAAAGGGAAGAGGCCCTAGATGAGTACAGCATTACTCAAGAAGAAGAACAAAGTGGAAGGCCTCACACTACCTGATCTTAGAACCTATTATACCGCCACGGTAGTCAAAACAGCCTGGTACTGGTACAACAACAGATACATAGACCAATGGAACAGAAGGGAGAATCCAGACCTAAATTCATCTACCTATGAGAAGCTGATATTTGACAAAGGCCCAAAGTCTAATTAATTGGGAAAAAGACAGTCTCTTTAATGCTGGCATAACTGGCTATCCATCTGCAAAAAACTGAAACAACACCCATACCTCACACCATGCACAAAAACTAACTCAAAATGGATCAAAGACCTAAATATAAACTCTAAAATGATAAAGATCATGGAAGAAGAAATAGGGACAAGGCTAGGAGCCCCAATATATGACATAAACAGAATACAAACCATAAGTAACAAAGCACAAACACCAGAATAAAAACTAGATAACTGGGAGCTCCTAAAAATCAAACACTTTTGCTCATCAAAAGACTTTACCAAAAGAGTAAAAAGACAACCTACAAAGTGGGAAAAAATTTTTGGCTGCAACAAATCTGTTCAACATCTAATCTCTAAAATCTACAAGATACTTCAAAACCTCAACAACAAAAAGACAAATAACCCAATTAAAAAATGGGCAAAAATATGAACAGGCACTCACCAAAGAAGACATTCAGGCAGCTACCAGATACATGAGGAAATGCTCACGATCATTAGCCATTAGAGAAATGCAGATTGATCAAAACTACAATGAGATACCATCTCACCCCAATGAGGCTAGCATTAATCAAAAAAACACAAAATAATAAATGTTGGAGAGGTTGTGGAGAGACTGGAACACTTATACACTGCTGGTGGGAATGTAAAATGGTACAATCACTTTGGAAATCGATTTGGTGCTTCTTTTAAAAGCTAGAAATAGAAGTACCATATTATCCAGGATTCCCACTCCTTGGAATATATCCTAGAGAAATAAGAGGCATCACAGGAATAGATATATGCACACCCATGTTCATTGCAGCACTGTTCACAATAGCAAAAAGATGGAAACAACCTACGTGCCCATCAACGGACCAATGGATAAACAAATTATGGTATGGAATACTACACAAAGATAAAAAAACAGCAATGAATCTGTGAAACATCTGGTAACATGGATGAATCTGGAAGGCATTATGCTGAGTGAAATTAGTCAGTTGCAAAAGGACAAATATTATAAGAACTCAAGAAAAGCTTTAAACACAGAAAAAAACATTCTTTGATGGTTATGAGAGTAAGGAGGGAGGGAGAGGGTATTCACTAACTAGATAGTAGATAAGAGTTATCTTAGGTGAAGGCAAGAATGACACACAATACAGGGGAAGTCAGCACAACTGAACTAAACCAAAAGCTAAGAAGTTTCCTGAATAAAATCAAACACTTGAGGAACAGAGTAGCAGGGGTGGGGGTCTGGGGACCATGCTTTCAGGGGACATCTAGGTCAATTGGCATAACAAAGTTTATTAAGAAAATGTTCTGCATCTCATTTTGGTGAGCAATGTCTGACGTCTTAAAAGCTAGTGAGTGGCCATCTAAGATCCATCAATTGGTCCCAACCCACCTGGAGCAAAGGAGAATGAAAAACACCAGGAGACAGAAAGGGCCACATAAACCAGAGACTGCATCAGCCTGAGACCAGAAAAACTAGATGGTGTCCAGCTATCACCAATGACTGCCCTTACAGGGAATACAACAGAGAGTCCCTCATGGAGCAGGAGAAAAGTGGGGTGCAGAACTCAAATTTTAGTAAAAAGACCAGACTTAGTGGTCTGACTGAGCCTGGAGGGACCCCAGAAGACATGGCCTCTGGACTGTCTGTTAGCCTGGAACTGAAACCATTCCCAAAGCCAACTCTTCAGACATAGATTAGACTGACTATAAGACATAAAATGATACTCGTGAGACAGTGCTTCTTAACTCAAGTAGATACCTGAGACTAAATGGGCAGCTCCTGTCCAGAGGCGAGAGAAGAAGGCAAAAAGGGACATGAGCTTGTTGAACGGACACGGAAAATTCAGGGTGGAAAGGAGGAGTGTGCTGTCACACTATAGGGAGAGCAATTAAGGTCACATAACAATGTGTGTATAAATTTTTGTATGAGAAACTAACTTGAATGTAAACTTTCACTTAAAGCCCAATAAAAAAAAGAAAATGGGCAAAAGATATGAACAGACATTTCACTGAAGTAGATATACAGATGACAAATAAGCACATGAAAAGATGTTCAACGTCATTTGCCATTAGGGAAATGTATATTAAAACCTCTGTAAAAATATCACTACATACCTATCATAATGGTTAACAATTAAAAAAAAACCAATGATATCAAATGTTGGCACGACTGTGAAGAAATTTCATGTTCCCACATTACTGGTGGGAATATAAAATGGTACAACCACTCCGGAAACAAGTTTGGCAGCTTCTTTAAAAACGTAATTACTATACAACCCAGCAATTGTACTCCAGACATTTATCCCAGGGAAATGAAGATTTATGTTCACACAAAATCATGTACACAAATTTTCATAGCAGCTTTATTTGTAAAAACCTCAAACTGGAAAAAACTCAGGTTGCTTCAACAGAGGAATGGTTAAAAACAACTACAACAACTATAATATATCCGCGTCAAAGACTATAAATGAAAATGAATAAAATGAAATGAGTAAACTACTGATACATGCAACAACCTGGATAAATATCTGGATATTATGCCAAGTGAAAACAAAGCAAATACCAAAAGGTTACATACTGCATAATTCCATTTATATGTGCAGTGCATAATTGGGCCATGTGAATTACTTAAACATGGTCCTTTGAGCCATAGTCTTTGTTACTCCCACAATGGTTGGGTGGGACTATGCAGATAAGGTGCATGGAACCTCTGATGGTTAAGGTTGTGTGTCAACTTGTTGGGCCATGATTTTCAGTGGTTTGGCAGATATGTAATGATGTAGTCATCCTCTATTTTGTGATCTGATGTAACTATCTTCCACTTTGTGATGTGTTGTAAATCCTAGCCTCTATGCCTGTGATTATGGTCCCATTTGGGAATGAGTTGTCTGTTATGTTAATGAGGTAGCATTAAGGTGTGACTCAAGTCACTGCCCTTACCCCAGTTACTACCCTTTCCACTCTTATTCAAGTCACACCCTTACTTGAGTTACAGGTTTTATCTTACAGGAGATAAAAGGAGAGAGAAGCAAACAGGGAGGAGTGACCCACTACCACCAAGAACAAGAGCTAAGAGTGGGGCATACACTTTGGGCCCAGGATCCCTGGGCTGAGAATCTCCTAGACCCAGGAGACCCAGGAGATGTGAGAGACGGTGTCTTAGTTACCTAATGCTGCTATAACAGAAATATCACAAGTGGATGGCTTTAACAAAGAGAAATTTATTCTCTCACAGTCCAGTAGGCTAGAAGTCCAAATTCAGGGTGCCAGCTCCAGGGGAAGGCTTTCTCTCTCTGTCGGCTCTGGAGGAAGGTCCTTGTCATCAGTCTTCCCTTGGTCTGGGAGCATCTCAGCGCAGAAACCTCAGGTCCAAAGGATGCGCTCTGCTCCCAGCACTGCTTTCTTGGTGGTATGAGGTCCCCCTGTCTCTCTGCTCACTTCTCTCTTTTATATCTCAAAAAAGATTGGCTTAAGACACTATCTAATCTTGAAGATCTCATCAATATAACTGCCGCTAATCCTTCTTATTACATCATAGTGATAGGATTTACAACCCATAGAGAAATCACGTCAGATGATAAAATGGTAGACAATCATACAATACTGGGAATCAAGACCTAGCCAAGTTAACAGATATTCTTGGGGGAGGGGACACAATTCAATCCATGAGAGACAGCAAGAAGCAGCAGCAGAGAAACAGCAGCAGTGGAGACAGCAGAACCATCGGGCTTGCCGGCCCATGGAGCAAGAAAGCTGAGCACCTTCAGGCAGAAAGCTTCCTCATGGAGTGTGGTGCCTCTAGGCACTTGTCAGCAGAACCTAGGCTTGCCAACCCACGGACAGAGAGGGCTGAGCACCTTCAGCCACAGCTTACTGGTATAGTGGGGTACCCCTGGGCACTTATTGGCAGAGCTAAAGAGGTTTGTAACACTTGCCCAAGCAGGGTAGAGGCTGGGGCTGAGGGGCTGAGAGAGAGGCCTGCCAGCAGGCATGGCTGAGAAGAGACTGTCTGATTGAAGAACTTTACCCTGAACAGCGGCAGATTAAACAGTAAGCAAGGTACGCATGGACTTACCTGGGTTTACTTACTAATCTGTAGTGAACAATTTCACATGGGTTTCACTACACGTGAGTTTCACCACATATGAGTCAGTTCTGACTCATAGCTACCCTGTGTACAATAGAACGAAACACTGCCCAGTCCTGCACCATCCTCACAATCATTGCTATATTTGAGCCCACTGTTGCAGTCACTGTGTCAGTCTGTCTCATTAGGGTCTTCCTCTTTTTCTGACCCTCTACTTTACCAAGCTTAATGTTCTTCTCCAGGGACTGGTCCTTCCTGATAACTTGTCTCAAGTACATGAGGTCAAGTCTGGCCATCCTCACTTCTAAGGCGCATTCTGGCTGTACTTCTTCCAAAACAAGTTTATTCGTTCTTCCTGCAGTCCATGGTATATTCAGTATTCTTCACCAACATAATAATTCAAGGTGTAGAATCTTCTTCGGTATTCCTTATTCATTGTCCAGCTTTTGCATGCATATGAGGTGATTGAAAATATCATAGCTTTGGTCAGGAGCATTTTAGTCTTCAAAGTGACATCTTCGCTTTTAACACTTTAAAGAGGTCTTTTGTAGCAGATTTGCCCAATGCAATATGTCGTTTGATTTCTTGACTGCTGCTTCCATAGGAGTTGATTGTGGACACAAGTAAATGAAATCCTTGACCACTTCAATCTTTTCTCCATTTTTCATAATGTTGCTTATTGGTCTAGTTGTGAGGATTTTTGTTTTATGTTGAGGTGTAATCCATACTGAAGGCTGTAGTCTTTGATCGTCATCAGTAAGTGTTTCAAGTCCTCTTGGCTTTCAGCAAACAAGGTTGTGTCATCTGCACATCACAGGTTGTTAATCAGCCTTCCTCCAATCCTAATGCTGAGTTCTTCTTCATATAGTCCAGCTTCTCGGATTATTTGCTCAGCATACAGATTGAATAAGTATGGTGAAAGGATACAACTCTGACGAACAGCTTTCCTGACCTTAAGCCATGCAGTATCCCATTGTTCTGTTCAAATGACTGCCTCTTGGTCTATGTATGGGTTCCACATGAGCATAATTAAGTGTTCTGGAATTCCCATTCTTCACAATGTTATCCATAATTTGCTATGATCCCCAGAGTCAAATGCCTTTGCATAGTCAATAAAACACAGGTAAACATCTTTTTGGTATTCTCTGCTTTCAGCCAAGATCCATCTTACATTAGTAATGATATCCCTGGTTCCATGTCCTCTTCTGAATCCAGCTTGAATTTCTGGCAGTTCCCTGTTGATGTACTGCAGCAACTGTTTTTGAATTATCGTCAGCAAAATTTTACTCACATGTGATATTAATGATATTCAATTATTTCCACATTCTGTTGGATCACCTTTCCTTGCATTGGGCACAAATATAGATCTCTTCCAGTCTGTTGGCCCAGTAGCTGTCTTCCAAATTTCTTGGCATAGATGAGTGAGCACTTCCAGCATTGCATCTGTTTGTTGAAACATCTCAGTTGATATTCTGTCAATTCCTGGAGGCTTATTTTTCACCAATGCCTTCAGTGCAGCTTGGACTTCTTCCTTCAGTACCATCGGCTCTTGATCATATGCTACCTTCTGAAATGGTTAAAAATCAACCAATTCTTTTTGGTACAGTGACTCTGTGTATTTCTTCCTGTTACTTCCCTAATGAAACCCATAATCGTGAGTATTGTCTGTGAGTTCTGTGTAGCCATTGCAACAAATTATCAAACCCAGCAGAGAAGTTGAGAGTGCCGTGGAAGGCATGGCTGGTTTCAGAATTGGTAAAAAGGTTGGAGAGAGGAGGTATGTCTGACCTTCACCTTATAGGAATCAGCCTTGGGCTATTGATGCTGATCTTGATTCTCGGTCCCCTTTGTGAAGTTAGAGGTCAGATGCCTCCACCACACCATTTTTACAATTTAACGTTGTAGAAATGGCAAAACTATAGAAATGGAGAACAGGTTAGTGGTTTCCTGGAATCGTGAGGGCGGTGGGAGCAAGAGGGGTGTGTATGTGGCTATAAAAGGGCAACATGAGAAATCCTGTGGTGATGGAAATGTTCTGTATCTTGACTGTATCAATATCAATATAATATTTCAAGATGTTACCACTGAGAAAAGCTGGATAATAGATCCAACAGGAAAAAAAAAAAATACAAAACCCATTGCTATCAAATTCAACTCATTGTGACCCCATGTGCTGTAGAATAGAACAGCTCTATAGAGGTTTTTTCACTTGTAATCATTACAGAAGCAAATCACCAGACCTTTCTTCCACAGCATTGCTGGTTGTGCTTGAACTGCCAACCTTTAGGTTAGAATCATGAGCAAACCACTTGTGCCACCCAGGGACCTCTCTGTATTATTTCTTACAACTATGTGTAAATCTACAATTATCAAAAAATAAATTTAATTTAAAAATTTTTTGAAAATGTGATTTCATTTAAAAATCTAGATTTCCATCTTCTCTGGAAAAAAATTACAAGATTTGACTGACTTCCACATTTGGCTAAAATGGGCTGGAGTAGAGCAACATTACTACTCAAGCTTAGGCATGCACTTGGCAGTGCATCCGCATTCTCACACCCTGATTGTCTCCCTATTACCTAGGCTTAGGGTTCTCTGTTATCTGTTATCCATCTTCCCTTGGAATTTCTCTGATATCCACTTTTGTAGACTCAGATTCCTTACTCCAGTAAAGCAGGGGGGAGCAGAGCTAAGTCATGCTGAAATGTTAGCTCATGGAAACGTTTTAACTCCTTATCTCTCAAGTCTGAAAAAAGTGCACCTGAAACATGATACCTTAAAGTGGAAAACTTTCAAAGTCAGACTAACATGAGTTAAAAGTATGGTTTTCCCACTTGACTTGAGTAAATTGCTTGAATTCCCATATTTTCACTTATAAAATGGAGACAATTGTACATTAAGTCTCTCGGTCTAGAACATCTACCACTGTCCACTGTGTCTTACATAAAGTACTAAAAAAAAAAAACCATTGCTGTCAGGTCAATTCTGACTCACAGTGACCCTATAGGACAGAGCAGAATTGCCCCATAGGGTTTCCAAGGAGTGGCTGGTGGATTCAAACTGCCAACTTTTTAGTTAGCAGCCAAATGCTTAACCACTGTGCCACCAGGGCTCCTTTGCATAGAGTATGTTCTCAATAAGAGTATGTTTTCCCCGTAACAGCAGGAGGCCTCTCCTTCTTAGTGCTTTGTGATTCCTCTTTACCCATGGCTGTTGAATCAGTTCTGACTCATAGCGACCCTACAGGACAGAGTAGAACTGCCCCGTAGGGTTACCTCTTTAGTAACCAACAATTTATGCTAAAAGTGGTTGATTCCCACTGGAGATTTATACCTGTATTTGCCATGAACTTGCCATTGGGACCTTATGTGCCACTTTGCTAAGTATCTTTCTAGTACTACCTCACAGTCCTCACAATAATCCTAAAAAGCAGACACTTACTTGTTATGTACATCTTACAAATGAGGAGTTCGAGGCATAAAGTTTTTGGTTATTTAGGCTTCAGCCAGTAAGTCTGACTCTAGAACCTGGGCATTTAACTAGCTTTGGCAGAGGTTGGTAGAGGCTTTCTTCGCAGACTTTCCCAGGGGTCCAGCACATGCCTTTTGCATGCCTTTGCTTATTACAAATGCAAGGATAAGAATGATAACTACAGTGAACAAACACTTCTTTGTCAATTTCATTTTATGGCCTTGGGGAGACTTTGGGAATACCATCTGCGTTTCACCTTCTTCCTCTGGCACTCAGTGAAATCCGTTTTGGGGTTAGCGTGTGACTCAGGTACCTGAGGGCTGCACTGTGTTTAAAGGTTTTCAGATACCATGTGCCAAGCAAAGAGTAATGTTATTGAGGACACTCTCCTATAGCAGCTTTATTGGCCCTTCTTTACGATCCAGTAATCTTAAATTGGCACTTACACTGGCAAAGAGAAGGGGACAAACACACACAAACACGCACACACGCGCGCGCGCGCGCACACACACACACACGAAACAGGCTGAGTGAAATACCAGCTCTCCCCTGAGGATTGGTTGCAGGTTGAGCTACTCAGGGCTTGTCAGTGACCAGAGATGAAGAATCTCGGGAACAACAGGACACTCTCTGCCTCCTGACAGAGTGTCCAGGAAATTCCCAGGAGAGGACACCAGAGACATTTCTTAGGCTTATTTCTCAGGGGTTAAGAGGGTCTCTTCTCCAGTAAGGGAAAGCTGGATTTCATCCCTAGGTTTGCTGCCTCTTAGCTATGTGCACTTCGGCAAGGTTCGTAACCTCTCTCACTAAGGGCTTAGTTTGTCATTTTGTAAAAAGGAGATGATAATCGTAACACTGCCTTCCTTACAAGGTCCTTGAAGGAAATAAGTGAGGTGATTCAAGAAATGTGCTTACTATAGTGCCTGGCACTCGGTAAGCCCTCAGTAAATGGTAGTCATTATATTATGATGAGTGGTAGGATTAGTAATAAACCAAAAAAAAGGCTGTGGGGGGTATTTTAGCATCAGCAAAAAGAGCAAAGAGAAAAGAAGATCAAATTTCAACGCGTCTTCAGGGGGAAGCTCCCTTTCCACAAAAGTTGTGTGCCTAAGAGTTCCTCTGTATTTGAATTTTGAAAAACTAAATCATGTTTTTCCATTAGATTAATTTATAATTCCAGAAATATTTTCTGTTCAATTTTGTTAAATTCAACTGTTTTCTTTAAAAATATGTCCTGCCTTCTCCTTGTTCTAGCTTTGTGGCTTTGGGAAACATTCTTTACCTCTTTAAGTGTCAGTTTTCTCATATATAAATTTAAGCTATTAACATTCGCCTGCAGGGATGTTCTGGAATCACCTGAGATAGTGTACATCAAACTGTTGGTGAAGTGTAAATCTTCCACAGAAATGCTAAGTAATAATGGCCAGTTCTATTTTTAACTGTGTTCCTACTTAAGACATTTGTAAAGTGGCATATACTTGCAAACAGAAAATAGTAAGCCCTTATTGTCTCTGGTAGCGCAGGGGCTTAAGCGCTCCGCTGCTAACCAAAAGTCAGCGGATCGTACCCAACAGCCTCTCCTGGGGAGAAAGATGTGGCAGTCAGTTTCCGTAAAGATTTCAGCCTTGGAAATCCTTTAAGGGCAGTTTACTATGTCTTGTATAGGGTCGCTATGAGTCTGAATCGATTCAACAACAACAGGCTTTTGTTTTTTGTTTGTCTCTGGAAAGGAGTCCTGGTGGCGCAGTGGTTAAGCACTAGCTGTTAACCGAAAAGTTGGCTGTTTGAACCCACCAGCCTCTCCCTGAAAGAAAGATGTGTCAGCTTGCTTCCATAAAAGATTTATAGCCCAGGAAACTCTATGGGGCAGTTATACTCTTCACATGGGGTCGCTTTGAGTAGGAATCAACTCAATGACACCTAATAACAATTGTCCCTGGGTGGCTCAAATGGTTAAGCACTTGACTACTAGCTGAAAGGCTGAAGGTTTGAACCCACCAAGAGGCACCTTGGAAGTAAGGCCTGGAGATCTGCTTCCAAGGTTTTCCAGATTTGAAAATCCTATGAAGCAGTTCTACTCTGTACACATGAAGCCATCATGAGTTGGAATCAACTCAATAGCAACCAGTTTGGTTTTGATTTTTGATTAGGGCCTACAGTGATAGAAATCTGCTCAGTGGTTGCTTTTAGGGGTGTAGGGTTGATTGGAAAGGAGCACAAGAAAATTTTATGGGATGATAGAAATGTTCTGCATCTTCATATGTATTCGTCCAAACTGAGCAGTAGGTACACTTAAGATCTGACCATTTCACTCTTCATTGATATCTCAGTATATACATAAATAAATAAAACAAATAAATTTTAAAGGTAATGCTGAGGGAAATTTTGGGGGTGATGGAAACATTCTAAAATAGTACTGTGGCGATGGTTGCACAGCTATATAAATTTATTTAAAATCTTTGAACTGTTCACCTACAATGAGTGAATTTTATGATATGCCAATTATACCTCAGTAAACTTAAATAAAAAGATAATGCTCATAATGCACATTGGAATGCAGAGAAAGATAATCACTCACAGATTCTGGGTACAACTCTTCTCAAAGGAGGTTTAGTGATGTGTATGGAAAGTCTTAAAGTAAGCATACCCTCTGGCCAAACAATTCCAGTTTAGGAAGTTACCGTAAGAAAATGACTGAGAACATGCACAAAAATTTGGTTTTAAGGATGTAAATGGAAATGGCATTTGTTATAGATAAGAACCGGGAGCAACTAAAATGTCTACTAAGAGTACATTGGTAAAATAAATGTATATGAATATGTATACAAAGTGTAGCTACTATAATAATGTTGTAAATTAATATTTATCAATGTCTTAGTCATTTATTGCCACTAGTGGATGGCTTTAACAAGGAGAAGTTTATTTCCTCACAGTAAAGTAGGCTAAAAGTCCAAATTCAGGGCGTCAGCTCCAGGGGAAGGCTTTCTGTCTCTGTTGGCCTTCTTCTCATCAGTGTTCCCCTGGACTAGGGGCTTCTCTGTTCAGGGACCCCAGGTCCAAAGGAGGCACTCTGCTCCTGGCACTGCTTTCTTGGTGGTATGAGGTCCCCCTGTCTCTCTGCTCACTTCTCTTTTTTATATCTCAAAAGATTGCTTCAGAATACAATCCAATCTTGTCGATCGAGTCCTGCCTCACTAACACAATTGTCACCCAACCTCCCTCATTAACATCATAGAGGCAGGATTCACAACATATAGGAAAATCACACAATACCAGGAATCATGGCCCAGCCAAATTGATACACACATCTTTGGGGAGACATAATTCAATCCATGACAATCAACATAGAAAGTTGTGTACAACATGTTAATAAAAAAAAAAAGGTGAGAAATAATAGGCAGAAACAGCATGATTAATATTATTATCCAGTACTTTTAGTATTGCACAGAATTATTGTTATACAGAGAGTTCTGAAAGGATATACACAAAGGTGATGAGAGCAGTTGTCTCTGGGTGATAGGATTATAGGGGTGTCTTAGTCATCTAGTGCTGCTATAACAAAAATACCACAAGTGAATGGCTTTAACAAACAGAAATTTATTCTCTCACAGTCTAGCAGGCTAGAAGTCCAAATTCAGGGTGCCAGCTCCAGGGGAAGGCTTTCTCTCTCTGTCAGTTCTGAAGGAAGGTCCTTGTCATCAATCTTCTCCTGGGATAGGAGCTTCTCAGCACAGGGACCCCAGGTCCAAAGGACATGCTCTACTCCTAGCTCTTCTTGCTTGGTGGCATGAGGTCCCCATGTCTCTCTGCTCGCTTCTCTTTTATCTCTCAAAAGAGATTGATTTAAAACACAACCTAATCTTGTAAATCGAGTCCTGCCTCATTAACATAACTGCCTCTAATCCTGCCTCATTAACATCATAGAAGTAGGATTTACAACACATAGGAGAATCACATCAGATCACAAAATGGTGAACAATCACATGATACTGGGAATCATGGACTAGCCAAGTTGACACACATTTTTTGGGGGGACACAATTCAATCCATAACAAGGAGTGAACTTCTACTCTTTCATAATACATGTGCCTTTTACCAAATAACGTGGTTTTAAAAATTTTTTTTCAGAGTAATCTTTAAAAGGAGTGATAATAGGAGAAGACAGAGACAAGATTATAGTAAATATGGGGAAGGGAGAGCAAACTGCATGACCCAAGTGAGTTCTGGAAATTGAGTGCACTCTTTTTTATGCAATGTTGTTAGCTGCCGATGAGTTGATTCCAACTCATGGCACCCCTTGTGTGCAGAGTAGAATAGGGTATTCATGGCTGTAACCTTTAGAAGCAGATCATCAGACCTTACTTCCTAGGCACATCTGAGAGGGTACTCACCCCCAACCTTTCGGCTAGTAGTCCAGCACTTAACGCTTTGCATCAATAGAATTGTACAAATTGAATCATATTTTTCATTATGTTAACGCAAAAAATTTGCAAAGAATCATTTGATAATATGAATAACTCTTGCCTCATGTTTCGCTTTTGGAAATTCAAATCATCTTCTGGTGTGATGGATCATTTTTATATGGCCTTTCTTGTCACGGTCTTGTAACTCCCACAAAATGATTGGATGAGACTATACAAATAAGGTGTTTGTCACCCACCAAAGGGATTGGACAGCTTGCTAATAATGCAAATAAGGTGCATGGCACAATTTTGGGGTGGGACCATGCAACTAAGGTATATGGAACACTAACAAAGGGATTGGTCAGTTTTGCCATCCCACTAGGCTTAAAATGAGCCATCCTAGGGGCAGAAAGAGGGGGCCTCAAACCACCAAGAAGAAGAGATGGGCAGAGTGCGTCCTTTGAACCGAGAATCCCTAAGCTGAGAACCTCCTGGGTCCAGGAGATAGAGGGAGAGAGCTGTAACACCAGACATGGTGCAGGACAGAAAAAAGTGATGGCAGAGAAGCAGCAGCAGCAGAACCAGGAGACCAGCATCATATGGCACAGTAGTCTTCCTGGCCCATGGAGTAAGGCAGTTACAGTGGGTGTGCTTACCTATGGAGTGAGAGAGCTGAGCACCTTGGGGCAGGAAGCTTCCTGGCAGTGTGAGATTGCTCCGGTCACTTACCTACATAGCTAAAGAGCTTTGTAACACTTGCTGCAGCAGAGCAGAGGCTGGGCCGAGGGGCTGAAAGCCAAAGAGAAGCTTCCCTGCAGGCATGGCTGAGAAAAGGCTGTCTTGATTGAAAAACCGTACCCTGCATTATAATCTCTTACTTCCCTCATAAACCCCATAACTGTGAGTATGGTCTGTGAGTTTTGTATGGCCATTACAATGAATCATCAAACACAGCAGAGGAATAGAGAGTGCTACGGAAGGGACAGTTGGTGTCAGAATTGGTAAAATGTTGGAAAGTGGAGGTATGTCTGACCTCCGCTTTATAGGAGTCCACCTTGGACTGATAGTGATCCTCTCTCCCCCTTGTGAAGGTAGAGGAGGTCAGATGCCCCTGCTGCACCATTTTTACACATTTAAACTTTCAGATTCGCTTAAAGCAGAAGATACCAAAATCATTCTTTTGTAATATCCTGATCAAATTATTAATCTCTATCATTTTAAGAAATCCTGGGTATGTGTTGTGTTTTTACTTTCCTAGTGTCTTAGTTATCTAGTGCTGCTGTAACAGAAATACCACAAGTGGATGGCTTTGACAAAGACATTTATTCTCTCACAGTCTAGGAGGTCCGAAGTCCAACTTTAGGTTGCCAGCTCTAGGGGAAGGCTTTCTCTCTCTGTTGGTTCTAGGAGAAGGTCCTTGTCATCAATCTTCTCCTGGTCTGGGGGTTCTCAATGCAGGGACCCCAGGTCCAAAGGACACATTTCACTTCCAGTGCTTCTTTCTTGGTAGCGTGAGGTCTCCCTCCTGTCTGCTCAATTCTCTCTTTTATGCCTCAAAAGAGATTGACTCAAGACACAACCTAATCCTGTAGATTAAATCCTGCATCATTAACATAACTGCCTCTAATCTTGCCTCATTAACATCATAGAGATTAGGATTTACAACACATAGGAAAATCACATCAGATCACAAAATGGTGGACCATCACACAATACTGGGAATCGTAGCCTACCCAAGTTGACACACATATTTAGGGGACACAATTCAGTCCATAACTTTCCACCCTTTGGCCCCCATAAATTCATGTCCTTGCCACATGTAAAACACATTTACCCCATCATATCAACTCCAAGTCCAAATTCCAAAAAATTCCTCTTCATCTGTGAAATCTAGAGGACACGTTATCTGCTTCCAAAGTACAATGGTGGAATAGACACAAGCTAGACGTTTCCATTACAAATGGGAGAAATTGGAGGGAAAGAAGGTATAACAGGCACCAAGAAATTCAGTAGAACACATTACATTAGCTCTCAAGGCTTGAAAACAGTCCTCTGTTCTCTGAGACCATTTAGGCAATGGCCCTATCCTCCAGACTCTGGGTGTTGGCCACACTCTCGGGATTCTGGGTGGAGGCCCCTCGGCCCTGGGCTTCAGCTCAGCCTTCCAGGTCCACTGGGACAGCAACTCTGCTCCTTTGGATTTGGGTGGTCCCATTCTCCTAGTCCATCTGAGTGGTGATCCTACCCCGTCAGCCCTGGCAGGCCCCATTCATCTGCCCCTTGGCTATGAAAGCCATGTCCCCTCAGCTTTGGGCAGCAGATCCAGCCCCATCCCCATGGCACTCACAAATGACAGCCCCACACTCTGGAACCGAGTTGGTGAAGATCTGACTCTGAAACCTAGGAGGCCCCACCCTTTGAGATCCAGCAGGCCGTGGTTCCACCCTCTGAGATACCAGAGGTCGTGGCCCTACCCTTTGAGATTGAGGCAGCTCTGTTTCCTGTGTTCCTTATCTCTTCAGCTTCTGCTTTCTAGTTCCTTGGCCTCTTGACCTCTCAGTCTCTTGGGCCTCTTGGGCCGCCCAGCCTCTGCCCTGCTCAGGCAAGTGTTACAAAGCTCCTTAGCTCTACAGATAAGTGTCCAGAGGCACCCCACTCTGTCAGTAAGCCTTGGCCCAAAGGCATTCAGCTCTTGCTCTGTGTATCAGCAAGCCTAGCTCGTCCGATAAGTGCCCAGAGGCACCCTACTCCACCAGGAATCCTCCTGCTCAAAGGCACTCAGCTCTCTCACACCTTAGGTTGGCTCCCACACCATCTCACACAAGTCTCCTGGCTCTGCTGCTGCTTCTCACTGTCTATGCTGTCTCCAGTGTTACAGCTCTCCTCACTTCCTTCTGAGTCCTGATCAGAATTGTCTTTGATGTCCATAATCCCACCAACAGTCTCTTCAAGGCAATCTAGGCTTTTACAATTAGGCACTTTAAAACTCTTCCAGACTCTATCCATTATTCAATTCCAAAACTACTCCCACATTTTAGGTATCTGTTAGTGCAGCACCCCACTCTTCCAGTATCAAATTCTGTCTTACTTATCTAGCGCTGCTATAACAGAGATACTACAATGGATGGCTTTAAAAAACAGAAATTTATTCTCTCAGTCTAGGAGGCTAGAAGTCCAAATTCAGGGTGCCAGCTCTAGGGGAAGGCTTTCTCTCCCTGTCAGCTCTGGAACAAGGTCCTTGTCATCAATCTTCCCCTGGTCTAGGTGGTTCTCAGTGCAAGGACCCTGGTTCCAAAGGACGTGCTCTGTTCCTGGCTCTTCTTTCTTGGTGGTGAGGTCCCTCTCCTCTCTGCTTGCTTTCTCTTTTATACTTCAAAAGAGACTGACTCAAGATACAACCTAATCCTGTAGATTAAGTCCTACCTCATTAACATAACTGCCTCTAATCCTGCCTCAATAACATCATAGAGATTAGGATTTAGAACACATAGGATAATCAGAGCAGATCACAAAATGGTGGACAATCACACAATACTGGGAATTGTGGCCTAGCCAAGTTGATACATATTTTGGGGGGACACATTTCAATCCATAACACCTAGTTTACAGGGAGCAGTCACCATCTTGCAATCCTATGGACGACCTGAGAAGGAAAAACTCACACGCTTAAAGAGTTTGGTTGATTTCTGGAATTACTGTAACTTTTTGTATAAAGCTGCCTCTAACAGACTCTGATCAGGAAACAGAACAACATCCATGTCTAGGAGAAAAACAAAGACAGTAGGCTGGTCTGGATGAAACAGACATTTCAGAGCCTTCCTCCCGGGGAACTCACGAGAAATAATATCTAGAGTGCACTTTTCCCCAGAGAGCTTCAGCTCAGTAGACTCCAGTCACCTTGGCCCAGCATTGAGAGAGCCCTATCCATATCTGAAAGAGAGTGAAACTGAAGCTTGGAGAGGGCAATTTGCCCAAATCATACCAAAAATCAGTAAGAGGCAATAATCAGAATCCTTTGTCTCTCAAAAGTGTTGGAAGATCTAGTAAAAGGAGATTGTGAGGGGTAATGAAAAGACCAGACCAGGAATCAGAAAACCTGGGTTTCAGGGTTGGTTTTGTCATTTAATTATCCATGTGTCCTTGAGCAGCCACTTACCCTTTCAGGAACTGTGCGCCCTACCTGTAACATGAGAAGGTTCTCCTAGAAGACTTCTAAGGGTCCCTCCAGATCCAGATCCCTGGGTGGTGCAAATGGTTAATGCACTCAGCCACTAACTGAAAGGTTAAAGGCTCAAGTCCACTAAGATGTGCCTCAGAAAAAAGGTCTGGCAATCTACTCTGAAAAAATCAGCCACTGAAAACTCTATGGAGCAGAGTTCCACTCTGACATATATGGGTTGCCGTAAGTTAAAGTCAACTTGATGGCAACTGGTTTGTTTTTATTTTTTTTTCCCCCAGATCAAGCAGCTTATGGGTCTAAGTAGCTCACAACCTCTCCATTCCGCACCCCGTCAGGTTCCTGTCTGATGGGCATTCTTGCTTCTCCACCTTCTCTCCTTCTTTGGTTCCCCTGGGCACACTTGTCCTGTGGCCCATCCTGCACCATTTTCATGTCCATGGGCATATTTGAGCCCATTGTTGCAGCTATTGTGTCAGTACATCTCATTGAGGATTTCCCTCATTTTCCAAGCTGTGCAAGGCCAAAGGAATGCCCATGAGTGGCCCAAGCAGATGCTGACCAATTTTCCCTGCTGCTGCTTCTATTTAGCTACAGTCATGTTATTTTGCTGCTGTTGTTGTTAATTTTCTTTACAACTGCATTAACTAGGCACACATATGTCTGTAGACAGAACACTATTGAATACATTTTGCAGAGTAAATAGAAATTCAATTTTCCTTAAACAGAAACCAAGGCCCTGCGGATGTGTGAAGTCAGGAAGAATGACTTCCTCAGGCAGCCTGTCTGTCCCAGAGGAGGGGGCTGCCTAGGCCTTGGCCCCAGAGAGGAGGAAGAACATGTCGGCCACAGCCAGCCAAGCCAAATCCCAGCCCTAGTGCAAGGAGAGAGAGAGAATTGCGTTGTTATCAATTCAGTTTTCAACTTTAGTTAACTTTATTGGCCTGACAAGGTAGACACATTGCCAAAGTCAATATATTAGAGATGTTTGCCTAAGGCAGGTTTTGGTGCTAAATGAGGGTTTTTACACCAGACATTCTGTCCTCTGAATGTTTCCTAATGTCCTCTTTGGTCTCCAGCTGCCATATGTTGTGATTATGATCTTGCCATTGAGGGTCATAGGATTAAATTTGGGGCCCTCACACCAAACTTTTGGTGATAGTCTTCTCCCCTGAGACTCCTTTACACTATCTTGAAAAATCTTGTGAACTTTTATATTTTTATTTTGTTTAACGTATAATTCACAATAAATAAAAATGAATGCACAATATTTTCAGATAGGATATTGTTAGGATAGGCCACTTCCTAGACAGGTTTTTAAAGTAAAAGGTGTTACTTAAGGAAACTACCTAAAATTTCCTTATCAAAAAATCGTGCCATAATATTTACATTCTTAGTAAACAACCTCGTGGATCTATTAGTATCTAGGATCTTTCTACAAAGTACCTCCACTTAGAAGAAACAGGGAAATGACTTTTATAGTTGGACAAGGCTGAATTTTATGATATTAGTGGCACAGAGATACACTGCATTATTATCACCAGGAACCCAGCCTGCGCTGCCAGACCAAGAAGCATGTACAGACAATTGATAAAATCAGATCACAAGCAGAACATGATTCACACTAGCTGGTAAGAAGGTGATAATGGCTAAGCTTAACCATTTAAACAAATATTTTTCTTAAAGAGGGGTGAAAGGTGGGAGTGTAACATATTTCAGATATACCACAGCTATGGCATAAGCCTTACCATTTGGAGTTGTCACCTGGTGACAGCATACACTAATTATAGTTATTTTTCTGTGAGCTCCTTGCATTCAGTGGTTGACAATGCATTTGCACCTACAAAATCTAGAATATTTAAGCTGTAAGGAACTTACTAGATAATCTAGTATAATTCCCCTCATTTTACAAAAACTGCAACTTGGATAGCTTTTTGTTTATGTTTTCATATTCTGTTCCAGGTCAGCATTGAACAACTAACTAAGGTAAGACTAGAATTCAGGTGTCTTAACTCACAAGACAGTTCACTACCTATCATTCCAGGATCTTTGCACATTAGATTCTGTACTTTGCCCTCAACATATTCACATAAACATTACAACTTAAGCCAATAAAGAGGCCAATGTTCACCAACAATGAATCGACCAATAAATCTTAATTATTTTTCCACATCTCCTTAGCAATTTGTTTGTTCGTTCCTTCTAAGGAAAGTTTTTGTTTTTTGGTCTTTTGTTGTCATTAAAGATATACTGCAATTTAATTTAAAGACCAAAGTATAATAAAAGACTTCTTTATTATTCTGTAGATTTAATAAGCCTTCTTAATTATTTTGTAGATTTAATGGGCATTCTCAAAGGAGGGGCATCATTATCAATAACACAAAAACACATCATTTGTATGACACAAGATGTCTATGCATCTAGATAGATAGATAATTTCCCTTCTTACCTTCTAAAGGTTGTACTTCTTGAAAAAGTTACTTTCCAAAGTGACTCTGTGTGGCAGGTGAGAGTAGAAATAGGGGACAGATTCCTGAAGAGTGAATAAGACACAAACAGTCCAGCTCTGTACTCACCCCACCCCCACCCCCGGTAAATGGCCTTAGGGCAGTAACAGGATCTTAAGTATTTCTGTACACTTCAAATGTTCTTATGCTTTGGATCTTTTCTAGTCTTCTTGTTGTTAGTTGCTATTGAGTTGGTTCTAACTCATGGAGACCTTATGTATAACAACAGAACATTGCCTGATCCTATACCATCTTCATGATCATTTGATACACTTGAGTCCATTCTTGTATCTATTGTATCAATCCATCTCATTAAGGATTTCCCTCATTTTCCAAACATGATTTCCTTTTCTAGAATTTAGTCTTTCCTGCTGACATGTCCAACATAAGCCATTCTCATTTCTAAGGAACATTCTGGTTGTATTTCTTCTAAGACTGACTCGTTTATTCTTTTCGCAGTCCACTGTATGTTCAATATTTTTTGCCAATACCACAATTCAAATGCGTCAATTCTTCTGTCTTCCTTTTTCATTGTCCAGCTTTTGCATACCCACTACTGATTGCCAATGAGTCAATTCTGACTCACAGTGACCCTATAGGACAGAGTAGAACTGCTCCATAGGGTCTCAAAGGCTGTAATCTTTATGGATGCAGACTGCCACATGTTTCCCCAGTGGCTTTTACATACATATAAAAATTAAGGGACTGGGATGGAATCAAGGGTTAAGATTAATCAATTAGGATCTCCATTTGCTAAAACATTGAGAGCCGTTACACAGAAGAATAACATATCATACTTTCATCAGGGTTATTAAAATCTCCCAGGAGATTCTATTTGTAAAAAATTTTCCAACTTTTATTCCAGCTGCAGAAATATTTCTGGCAAGTAAAAAGCAGAAGGCTGAGAGCCTGATCTGTGCCAGTTTTGCTGACTCCAGCAACTAGGGTAGAGAATCTATTCTAGAGAAAGATAAGCAAGAGCTGGTATGGTAGAGAAGAAGGGCAGGTGCTCACTAGGCAGCAATTATTTATTCACTGCTCACCTTAGTCTGCTCCCCAGACCCCAAGACTTGGAACACTGTTATATTGAAAGCTGCATGTTGGAGATGGTGGAGAGAAGTATCAAGTAATAAGGCCCTATATAAACTATTCCCTAGGACCCAGTGAGGAGTGCCTGAGTGGCACAACAGTTGAGCATTCAGCAACTGATCAGAAGGTTGGCAGCCAGAATCTACCCAGAGGCACTTTGGGAGAAAGACCTGGCAATCTACTTCATTCCAAAAGATCATAACCATTGAAAACCCTATGGAACACGGTTCTCCTCTGAAACACATTTGGTCACCATTAGGCCGAATTGACTTGATTTCATTTTTGTTGTTGTTTTAATGGCCCAGTAAATCTGAAGAGAGTGTATTGGGAGCATAAACCTAGGCAAACTAGAGCTGTCCCAAAGTCCAAACTGAGCCAGCCTTCAGAGGAACCTTCTCTCAGAGCTGCTCAGAGTTCATGAGATGCAGGAACGTCTGGAACTAACTAACATTCCTGAGTGTAGGTCTTGCCCCAGTCCCAAAAGAACTTTCCCTATAAAATCTTTCCAGCTGCCATCACTCTCAGTATCCTCTGGTCAGTGTCCAGATCTATACAATACCCTCCAGCAGCTCTCAGGCTGGGTTGGGTCAGGCAGTGGATAGGAAAGAGTGAGGCTGAGTTCTTGTAGCAACCAGCCAAATGTCAAACGGAGTCAGGTGATCAGATACCCCTGAGCATTAACACTCTCCTTCTGTCCCCTCGGCAACCCTGAAGTAAATGGTGATAATTCACAGAAGCAAGATAAATACAAGAAAAGTCCAGCCATGACATCAAGTCCATGTTGGGCTTTGAGCTCTGTTCTTCTAAGTAATTATAATGCTGGCATTTATTAAATCCCCACTATGTGCCAGGCATAATGGCAGCAACAATGGACTCAAATATACCAATGATCATGTAGATGGTGCTCAAGCAAGCAATGTTTCATTCTGTTATACATGGGGTCGCCATGAGTCAGAGCTGACTTGACAGCAACCAACAACTGACAATAACATGCCAAGCATTCTGAGAGATTGCTTTGCATATTATGTCTTTCAGTCCTATAACACAGCTATTATACCTACATCTCTATGGACTATTCACTAAGACACAATGCTTTGTGGGTTTCCAAATTTATTTACTCTGTGAAAATATTTATAAGTGTCTATTATGTGTCATAGTTAGTGCATAAATTTGAATAATAGTCATAGTAAGCGGTCTTCCTTGCAGGTGTATCGATATTAGCCTATCACTGACAGCACTGTACTTCAGGATGGATTTTGAAATGTTCTTTTTGATGATGAATGAGATGCCATTCCTCTTCAATCTGACATTCCCGGCATAGTAGACCATAAGATAATTTATGCACCAAACACTAATGTCAAAGATGAAGAAACTGAAGATTTTTTACCAGCTTTTGCAGTCTGGAATTGACCAAACATGCAATTAAGATGCATTGATAATTAATGGCGACTGGAATTTGAAAGTTGGAAACAAAGAAAATATGGCCTTGGTAATAGAAACGACACTGGAGATCACATGATAGAATTTTGCAAGAGCAACAACTTCTTCATGGCAAATACCTTTTTTCAACAAAGTAAACAACAATTATGCACATGGACCTCACCAGCTGGAATATGCAGGAATCCAATCAACTATATCTGTAGAAAAAAACGATAGAAAAACTCAATATTATCACTCAAAACTAGGCCAGGGTCCGAATGCTTATATGCAAGTTCAAATTGAAGCTAAAGACAATTGAAACAAGTCTACTAGAGCCAAAGTACAACATTGAGTATATCCCACTTGAACTTGAAGACAATCTCAAGAAGAGTTTTTTTTTTAGTTCTTTTTTTAAAAAATTTTATTGTATTTTAGGAGAAAGTTTACAGCACAATTAGTTTGTCATTCAAAAATTTATACACAAATTGTTTTGTGACATTCGTTACAATCCCTGTGGTGTGTTGGCATTCTCCTCCTTTCCCTATACACCCTGGGTTCCCAAGTCCATTCATTCAGTTTTTCTATCCCTTCCTGCCTTCCTGTCTTTGTCTTTGGGCAAGTGTTGTCCATTTGGTCTTGTATACTTGGTTGAACTAAGAAACACATTCCTCACATGTGTTATTGTTTATTTTATAGGCCTATCTAATCTTTGGCCAAAAGGTAGACTCCAGGAGTGGCTTCTGTTCTGAGTTAGCGGGGTGTCCAGGGGCCATAGTCTTGGGGGTTCTTCCAATCTCTATCAGACCAGCTAAGTGTGGTCTTTTTTTGGGAATTTGAAGTTTAGTTCTGTATTTTTCTTCTGCTCTGTCCAGGACCCTCTGTGGTGATCCTTGTCAGAGCAGTCAGTGGTGGTAGCCGGGCACCATGTAGTTCATCTGGGCTCAGGCTACTGGAGGCTGTGGTTCATGTAGTCCATTAGTCCTTTGAACTAATACTTTCCTTGTGTCTTTAGTTGTCTTCATTCTCCTTTGTTCCAGATAGGATACGACCAATAGATGTATCTTAGAGGGCGGCTTACAAGCTCTTAAGACCCCAGATGCTACTCACCAAAGTAAAATGTAGAACATTTTCTTTATGAACTGTGTTATGCCAGTTGACCTAGATGTCCTCCAAGATCATGGTCCCCAGCCCTCAACCCCAGTAACTCTGTCCCTCAAGGTGTTTGATGTGTCTAGGAAGCTTGTATGACTTTGCCTTGGTCAAGTTGTGCTGACTTCCCCTATATTGTGTGTTGTCTTTCCCTTCACCAAAGTTAACACTTGCCTACTATCTAGTTAGTGATTTTCTAACCGCCCCCTCCCCACCCCGGCAACCACTACACTCCCTCGTAACCATCAAAGATTGTTTTTTTTTTTTCTGCATATAAACCATTCCCTTGGGTTTTTATAATAGTGGTCTCATAGAATATTTCTCCTTTTGTGATTGACTTATTTCACTCAGCATAATGTCCTCCAGGTTCATCCATATTATGAGATGCTTCGCAGATTCATCATTGTTCTTTAAGGTTGCATAATATTCTACTGTATGTATGTACCATAATTTGTTTATCCATTCTTGTGTTGATGGGCACTTACATTGTTTTCATCTTTTTCCTATTGTGAATAATGCTGCAATGAACATGGGTGTGCATATGTCTATTCCTTGAGGGCTCTTACTTCTCTAGCATACATTCCTAAGAATGGGATTGCTGAATCTTATGGTATTTCTATTTCTAGCTTTTTAATGAAGCACCATATCATTTTCCATAGTGGTTGAGCTATTTTACATTCCCACCAGCAGTGTGTAAGAATTCCAATCTCCTCGAAACCTCTTAAACATTTATAATTTTCTGTTTTTTTGATTAGTGCTACTAGTGTCAGTGTGAGATGATATCTCATTGGAGTTTTGATTTGCATTTCTCTAATGGTTAATGATCATGAGCATTTCCTTGTATTTTTGTTAGCTGCCTGAATGTTTTCCTTGGTGAAGTGTCTATTCATATCTTTAGCCCATTTTTTAATTGGATTATTCGTCTTTTTGTTGTTGAGGTGTTGAAGTATTTTATAGATTTTAGAAATTAGATCCTTGTCAGATATGTCACACCAAAAAATTTTTCCAAGTCTGTAGGTCCTCTTTCTACTCTTTTGGTGAAGTCTTTTGATGAACATAAGTGTCTAAATTTTAAGAGCTCCCTGTTACCTAGTTTATCTTCTGGTGTTTTTACATTGTTAGTTATTGAATTGATGCTATGTATTAGGGCCCCTAGCATTGTCCCTAATTTTTCTTCCATAATCTTTATCGTTTCAGGTTTTATATTTAGGTTTTTGATCCATTTTGAGTTAGTTTTTTAATATGGTGTGAGGTATGAGTTCTGTTTCATTTTTTTTTTTACAGATGGACATCCAGTTGTGCCAGCACTATTTGTTAAAAAGACTGTCTTTTTCCCTCATTTAATGAACTTTGGTCTTTTGTCATAAATCAGCTGACTATAGGTGGATGGATTTACATCTAGGTTCTCGAGTCTGTTCCATTGGTCATTATGTCTGTCGTTGTACCGTACCAGGCTGTTTTGACTACCTTGGCTGTATAGTAGGGTCTGAGATCAGGCCGCCTGCTTTGATCTTTTTCTTCAGTAGTATCTTGCTGATCTCGGGCTTCTTTCCTTTCCAAGTAAAGTTGGTGATTAGTTTTTCCATCTCGTTAAAGAACGCTATTGGTATTTGGAACAGGATTGCATTGTATCTGTAGGTCACTTTGGGTAGAATTGACATTTTGACAATGTTGACTCTTCCTATGCATGCACA
The DNA here is from genome assembly GCF_000243295.1 of Trichechus manatus latirostris. Taxonomy (NCBI): domain Eukaryota; kingdom Metazoa; phylum Chordata; class Mammalia; order Sirenia; family Trichechidae; genus Trichechus; species Trichechus manatus. The sequence goes on from NW_004444053.1 coordinate 2,625,622, forward strand.
TAGTATGTTTTTCCATCAACATTTGTCTCTTTTTGTTTTTTGCTATAGTGTTTTGTAGTTTTATTTCTATAGGTCTTTTACGTCTCTGGTTAGATTTATTCCTAAGTATTTTATCTTTTTAGGGGCTGTTATAAATGGTATTGTTTTCCTTATGCCTGTTTCAAAGATCTCTTTGTTAGTGTATAGGAATCCAACTGATTTTTGTATGTTGATCTTGTGTCCTGCTGCTCTGCTGAATATTTCTATTAATTTCAGTAGTTTTATTGTGGAATCTTTGGGGTTCTGTAGGTATAGGGTTGGACATGAAAGCAGGGATATCATTGCTGATGTCAGATGGATCTTGTTTACCTGTGTTTTACTCACTATGCAAAGGCATTCAACTGTGTAGATCATAACAAATTGTGGATAACATTGCGAAGAATGGGAATTCCAGAACAGTTAATTGTGTTCATGAGGAGGCTGTACGTAGATCTAGCGGCAGTCGTTCGAACAGAACAAGGGGATATGGCATGGTTTAAAGTCAGGAAAGGTGCGCACCAGGATTGTATCCATTCACCATACCTATTCAATCTGTACGCTGAGCAACTAATCCAAGAAGCTGGACTATGTGAAGAAGAATGCAGCATCAGGATTGGAGGAAGATCCACTAACAACCTGCGTTATGCGGATGACACAACCTTGCATGCTGAAAGTGAAGAGGACTTGAAGCACTTACTGATGAACATCAAAGACAACAACCTTCAGTATGGATTACACCTCAACATAAAGAAAACAAAAATCCTCACAACTGGACCAATAAGCGACATCATGAAAAACGGAGAAAAGATTGAAGTGGTCAAGGATTTCATTTTACTCGGATCCACAATCAACACCCATGGAAGTAGTAGTCAAGAAATCAAAAGACACATTGCATTGGGCAAATCTGCTGCAAAAGACCTCTTTAAAGTATTAGAAAGCAAAGATATCACTTTAAGGACTAAGGCGTGCCTGATCAAAGCCATGGTGTTTTCAATTGCCTCATATGCATGTGAAAGCTTGACAATGAATAAAGAAGGCTGAAGAAGAATTGATGCCTTTGAATTATGGTGTTGGTGAAGAATGTTAAATATACCATGGACTGCCAAAAGAATGAACAAATCTGTCTTGGAAGAAGTCAGCCAGAATGCTCCTTACAAGTGAGGATGGTGACACTTCTTCTCACATACTTTGGACATGTTATCAGGAGAGACCAGTCCCTGGAGAAGGATACTGTACTTGGTAAAGTAGAGGGTCAGCGAAAAAGAGGAAGACCCTCAACAAGGTGGATTGACACAGTGGCTGCAACAACGGGCTCAAGCATAACAAGGATCGTGAGGATGGCACAGGACTCGGCAACGTTTCATTCTGTTTTACATAGGGTCACTATGAGTTGGAACCTACTCAATGGCGCCTAACAACAACGTATAGGATCATATCATCAGAGAATAGTGATAATTTTACTCTTCCTTTCCAATTTCCTTTTATCTGCCTTTTGTTTCTATTTATTGCCTTATTGCTCTAGCTAGGACTTCCAAGACAATGTTAAACAGGAGTGGTGATAAAGGGCATCCTTGTCTTGTTCCAATTCTCAGGGGGAATGCTTTCAGACTCTCTCCACTGAGAACGATGTTGGCTGTTGGTTTTGTATAGATGCGCTCTACTATGCTGAGCAATTTCCCTTCTACTTCTATTTTATTGAGAGTTTCTATCAGGAATGGGTGTTGGACTTTATCAAATGCCTTTTCTGGATTGATTGAGATGATCAAGTGATTCTTTTCTTTTGTTCTATTTATGTGGTGGATTATGTTGATTGATTTTCTAATGTTGAACCATCCTTGCATAGCGGATATGAATCTCACTTGGTCATGATTTTTTTTTTTTTTTTGATATGATGCTGAATTCTTTGGCTAGAATTTTGTTCAGAATTTTAGCATCTATATTCATGAGATATATTGGTCTGTAATTTTCTTTTTTGTGTCTTTGGTATCAGGGTTATGCTGGCTTCATAGAATGAATTTGGAAGTATTACTTCCTTTTCTATGCTCTGAAATATTTTGAGTAGTATTGGTGTGTGCTCTTTGTTTGGTAGAAATCTCCAGTAAAGCTGTCTGACCCAGAGCTTTTTTAGGGGGTGGGTGGGAGTTTTTTCTATTACATATATCTCTCCTCTTGTTATGGATCTATGCAGATTTTCGATCTCAGTTTGTGTCAGTTATGGTAGGTAGTGTGTTTCTAGAAATTTGTTCATTTCCTCTAGGTTCTCAAATTTATTGGAGTACAGTTTTTCATAGTATTCTGCTATGATCCTTTATATTTCAGTTAGGTCTGCTTTAATGTCCCATATCTCATTTCTTATTTGAGTTATTTGCCTATTCCCTTGTTCTTCTTTTGTCAGTTTGGCCAATGGTTTGTCGATTTTGTTGATCTTTTCAAACAACCAATTTTTTGTCTTGTTGATTCTTTCAGTTGTTTTTCTATCGTCTATTTCACTTATTTCTGCTCTAATCTTTATTGTTTCCTTTCTTCTGGTGCCTGAGGGCTTCTTTTCCTGCTTTCTTTCTATTTGTTTAGGTTGTAGTGTTAATGTTTTGATTTTGGCCCTTTTTTCTGTTTTGATGTGTGCATTTATTGCTTTAAATTGACCTCTAATCACTGCCTTTTCTGTGTCCCAAAGGTTTTGGTAAGATGTATTTTCATTTTCATTTGATTCTAAGAATTTTTTATTCCTTTTATAATTTCTTCTATTACTCAGTTGTTTGTAAGCAAAGTGTTATTCAGTTTCCATATATCTGATTTTTTTCCTTGTTTCATGTTATTGATTTCTACTTTTATGGCATCGTGGCCAGAGAAGATGCTTTGTATTATTTCAATGTTTTTGGATTTTATTGAGTGCTGTTTTGTGGCCTAAAATGTGGTCTATTCTGGAGAATATTCCATGTGCGTTGAAAAAGAAAGTATACTTTTCAGCTGTTGGGTGAAATGTTCTGTATATGTCCATGAGGTCGAGTTGGTTGATTGTGGCATATAGATCTCCTGTATCTTTGTTGAATTTCTTTCTAGATGTTGTGTCATTCACTGAAAGTGGTATGTTGAAGTCTCCTACTATTATTGTGTAACTGTCTATTTCTCTTTTCAGTGCAGTTAGAGTTTCTTTTGTGTGTTTTCAAGCCCTGTTGTTGGGTGCATAGATATTTATGAAGGTTATGTCTTCTTGGTGGCTTGTCCTTTTAATCATTATATAACATCCTTCCTTGTCATTTATGGTTGATTTTGCCTTAAAGTCTGTTTTATCTGAGATGAGTATTGCCACTCCTTCTCCTTTTTGGTTACTATGTGCATGATATATTTTTTCCTTCCTTTGATTTTCAGTATATTTACATCTTTGTGTCTAAGATGTGTCTCTTGTAGACAGCTTATTTATGGATTTTTTTTTAATCCATTCTGACACTCTTTGTCTCTTTATGGGTGCATTTAAGGCACTTACATTCAGTGTGATTATCCATAGGTATGAGTTCATTCCTGTCATATTGTGGTTTTGGGTTTTTTTTTTTTTTTTGGTAGTGCTGATGTTTTCTTTGTTCCTCTTACTTTCCTGTGCTGAGTTCCTTTTGTTTGTGGATTTTCTTCTCTTCTTTATTATAGATTTTATGTTACTGAGTCTTTATATGTTTTTCTTGTTATTTTGATGAGTAGGTTTGTCAGCTTTCTTTGTGGTTACATTGAAGTTTACCCTTATCTTCCTAAGTTTGAACCAGTCTTTTATTACTTGATATTGCCTTGACTTCCTCTCCGTTTGAAAGTTCTATACTTACACCATTTATTTCCCCTTTTATTGTTTTGATGTTGTTGACATCTACAGATTGACATCTCTGTTTCACCATTTTAATTCTTAGTTTTGTTTTATTATTGAGAGTTCATTACCATGGTTGGTATCTGGCAGATGCTGTCGTGTGTCCTATATTCTGGTTGTTTTATGATGTTGTTAGTTTCCTAACTGAAGGGTTTCCTTTAATATTGCTTATAAGTTTGGTTTGATTTTTACAAATTTCCTTGATTTCTATTTATCTGGAAATGTTCTAATTTCACCATTGTATTTGAGAGGCAGTTTTGCAACATATATATGTCATCCCATTGCCTTCTTGCCTGCACAGTTTCTGCCAAGTAATCAGAGCTTAGACTTATTGTTTCCCCATTGTAAGTGACTTTTTGTTTTTCTTGAGCTGCTTCAGGATTCTTTCTTTGTCTTTGGTTCAGGAAAGTATGATTATGATATGTCTTGGTGACTTTCCCTTGTGTCTATCCTACATGGAATTCGTTGAGCTTCTTGGATGGTCAGCTTTTCATCTTTCATGATATTTGGGAAGTTTTCTGCAGCAAATCTTCAGCAATCTTCTATGTGTTTTCCATATTCTCACGCTGTTCTGGAACTCTGATCACACCTAAATTTTTGCTCTTGATTGTGTCCCACATAACTCTTAGATTTTCTTCATTTTGTTTTATTCTCTTCTCTGATTTTTCCTCAAAGTGGCATCTATGAATTTGTCTTCAATCTTGCTGATTCTGTCTTCCATTGTTTCAAATTTGCTCCCAAAACCTTCTATTGAGTTGTTCATTTCTGAAATTTTGTTGTTTATCTTTTGGATTTCTAGTTGCTGTTTGTTTATGATTTCTAACTTTTTATCTATTTTGACATTTTGTTCTTGTATTATTTTTCTGAATTCTTCTATTGTTTTTCTGTGTTTTCCTTAATTTGGCTATGTTTTCATTGGTTTTGTCTGTGTTTTCCATGATTTTGTCTATTTTTTCCTTGGTTTTGTCTGTGTTTTCCTTAATTTCTTTTCTAATATCTAGGAGAACCCTAAGTATCAGTCTTTTGAATTCCATATCAGGTAGTTCCACTGCCTTTTCTTCTACCAGAACGTTATCTTATTCTTTATTTTGGTCACTTGCTGGAACCATCTTGTCTCTGCTATCTTTTGATATTGTCTGCTATCCCTGAGACAATAATGTATTGTTATCTTTAGTTATTGATTATATAGTTGTTTGTTTTCTCCTGCTATTTTATTTTGTTTTGATATGTCGGGGCATGTGGGCTGGGTGTGCTTTGCTACTTCCTTGTCTATGGGTGGGGAAGTGGTATATGGGGCTAGGTGGGAGGTAGAAAGAAAAGAAAAAAGAAAAAAATTGCAGCAGTGTGGGGACTAGTTGTGGGGAAGGATCCATGGCGGCAGGGGGCTAATGGGAAGGGGTGGGAAGTGGTGTACTGGGCTAGGTGGGGAGGAGAAATATTAGTAAGAAAAGAAAAAATGGTGGGTTGGTGGGGGGTCAGAGAGCGGGGGTGGGGCAAAACCTGGGGCTGGTAGGAACAGAGGGGAGGTGACTTATGAGGTTAGGTGGAAGGGAGAAAGAAAAGAAGGAAACAAATGAAGAAAAAAAACAAAGGGTCTGCAGAAGCTGGCAGATGAGGGCAGGTGGGCCTGGGGCAGCAGCAGGCTGGTGGCTCTCCAGCCATGGAAGTGCACCAGGGGCTGGTGGGATGGTGGGGAAGTTGTCATATGGGGCTAGGTGGGAGGGAAAAGAAAAGGAAGAAAGAGAAAAGAAAAAAATGTTGATGTGGACCTGGGCACTGGTAGGAACATAGGAGAGTTCACATACTGGGCTAGGTGGAAGGGAGAAGGAAAAGAAAGAAAGAAGAAATAAAAATACAGCATGAGCCAGCAGGTGGGGGGACTGTGAGGTGGAGCCAGGGCAATGGTGGTCTGGTAGCTTTCCAGATGTAGCAGCACAGCAGAGGCTGCTAGAAGTGGGGGGAGGTGGCATTCGGGGCAAGGTGGAGGGGAGAAACAAAGGGAAGAAAGGAAAAAAAAGAAAATAATGGCATAACTAGAGCCAGTGAGTGGGGATGGGGCAGACCTGGGATGCAGTGTTGCATTGGGGGCTGGCAGGCTGTGGGTAGGTGCCATATGGGGCTAGCTGGGAAGGAGAAAAAAAAGTAAGAAAGAGGGGGGATAAAAGCAGCAGGAGGATACTGGGTGGGCCCAGGGAGGTGCGGGCTAGTATTGTGGACCCTGGCAGTGGGGGCTACCAGGATAGGGTGTTCTTCCTTCAAATCACCAGAAGCATGAGTGGTGTGAAAGTGTGTTTCTCTGGTTACTGGATGCTCTGTCTCCTGTTGGTAGCTCCTTTAAGTTGCCTTCCCATACTCCTGTCTGGGTCATTGCTGGCTATGTTTCAGGACAGTGATGCTGTGCCGTGTTAGTAGGCAGGAGACTTCCACTCAGTATCTCTCCTTGTTCTCTGTTTTCCATCAGTTTCTTCTTCCATTTTGTGTTTGATCTAGTTGTTTATCCCTTCATTTGATAGTTAGGGTTCCAGGATTGACATTTGTATCTGTTTTACTTAGTATTTTAGATCTTTGATGCAGAGTGATGGCATGGTGCATCTCTCTAGGGCACGATGTCAGCCTCAAGAATACATCTGTTGCATTAAACACTAGTAACTGAAGACCAGGCAAGTTGTGGAATGACTTCAAGGACATCATATATAAAGAAAGCAAAAGGTCAATAAAAAGACAGGAAAGAAAGAAAAGACCAAAACGGATGTCAGAAGAGACTCTGAAACTTGCTCTTGAACATTGAGTAGCTAAAGTGAATAAAAGAAATGATGAAGTAAAAGAGCTGAACAGAAGATTTCAAATGGCAGCTCAAGAAGACAAAGTAAAGTATTATAATGAAACATGCAAAGACCTGGGGTTAGAAAACCTAAAGGGAAGAACATGCTCAGCATTTCTCAAACTGAAAGAAGTGATGAAAAAATTCAAGCCTCGAGTTGCAATTTGAAAAATTCTATGGGCAAAATATTGAACGATGCAGGAAGCATCAAAAGAAAATGGAAGGAATACACAGAGTCACTGTACCAAAAAGAATTGGTCTACATTCAAACATTTCAGGAAGTAGCATAGGATTAAGAACTGATAGTATTGAAAGAAGAAATCCAAGCTGCACTGAAGGCACTGGAGAAAAACAAGTCTCCAGGAATTGACAGAATACCAATTGAGATGTTTCAACAAATGGATGCACTCATCTACACCAGGAAATTTGGAAGATAGCCATTTTGCCTACAGACTGGAAGAGATCCATATCTGTGCCCATTCCAAAGACAGGTGATCTAACAGAATGTGGAAATTATCAAACAATAACATTAATATCACACATAAGCAAAATTTTGCTGAAGATCATTCACAAACGGTTACAGCAGTACATCAACAGGAAACTGCCAGAAATTCAAGCCAGATTCAGAAGAGGACGTAGAAAGAGGGATATCATTGCTAATGTCAGATGGATCCTGGCTGAAAGCAGAGACTATCAGAAAGATGTTTACCTGTGTTACCAACTATGCAAAGCCATTCAACTATGTGATTCATAACAAATTATGGATAACATTGTAAAGAATGGAAATTCCAGAACACTTAATTGTGCTCATGAGGAACCTGTACATAGACCAAGAAGCAGTTGTTCGAACAGAACAAGAGGATACTACGTGGTTTAAAGTCAGGAAAGGTGTCCGTCAGGGTTGTATCCTTTCACCATACTTATTCAATATGTACGCTGAGCAAAAATTCCGAGAAGCTGGACTATATGAAGAATACAGCATCAGGATTGGAAGAAGACTCACTATTAACCTGCAATATGCAGATGACACAACCTTGCTTGCTGAAAACGAAGAAGACTTGAAGAAGTTACTGATGAAGATCAAAGACTAAAGCCTTCAATATGGATTACACCTCAGCATAAAGAAAGCCAAAATCCTCACAATTGGATCAATAAGCAACATCATGATAAATGGAGAAAATATTGAAGTTGTCAAGGATTTAATTTTAATTGCATCCACAATCAATGCCCATGGAAGCAGCAGTCAAGACATCAAACAACATATTACATTGGGCAATCTGCTGCAAAAGACCTCTTTAAAGTGTTGAATTGCAAAAATGTCATTTTTCGGAGCTAAGATGCACCTGATCCAAGCAGTGGTGTTTTCAATTGCCTCATACGCATGTGAAAGCTGGACAATGAATAAAGAAGACTGAAGAATTAATGCCTTTGAATTAAGGTGTTAATGAAGAATATTGAATACACCATGGACTGCCAGAAGAATGAACAAGCCTGTCTTGGAAGAAGTACAGCCAGAACGCTTCTTAGAAGTGAGGCTGGTGAGACTTGGTCTCATGTACTTTGGACATGTTATCAAGAGGGACCAGTCCCTGCAAAAGGACATCATGCTTGGTAAGGTCAGTGAAAAAGAGGAAGACTCTCAACAACATGGATTGACACAGTGGCTGCAACAATGGGCTTAGACATAGCAATGATTGTGAGGATGGCGCAGGACAAGTGTTTCGTCCTGTTGTACACAAGGTCGCTATGAGTCAAAATTGACTTGTGGGCACCTAACAACAACAACAACATTATGTACCTGGAGTCCTGAGTGGTGCAAACAGTTAAGCCCTTAACTACTTAACCAAAAAGTTGGCTCTTTGAACTCACCCAGAAGCATCTCGGAAGAAAGGCCTGATGATCTGCTTCCGAAAGGGCATAGCCTTGACATCCCTATAGAGCGCTGTTCTACTTTGCAACACATGGGGTCACCTTGAGTCGGAATTGACTCAACAGCAACTGGTTTGGTTTTTTGTGTTTTATGTGTCAAGCATTGTTATAAGGGCTAGGGACTCCTCAAGGAAGAAAAAAATACCCCTGTCCTCATAGGGTCACATTCTAGTGGGAAAAGAGAAATGATACACACATAAAATATATGACATAAGGTCATAAGTGCTATGAGAAAAAATTAGCGGAGGGGTAGGGACTTTGGGAGGAGGGAAGTAGTAAGAAGGGGTTTATAATTTTAAACAGGGTGTTCAGGATAAGTCTCGTTGAGAGAGTGACATTTGAGCAAAGACCTGAAGGGGAAGAGGAAGTGAGCCAAGCAGGTGTCTGAGGGAAGAGCAGCGAGGACAGAGAGAGCAAAGACCTGAACCAAGTAGGGCAGCATGACTGGAGTGGAATGGAGACAGGAAGGGGCAGCAGGAGAAGAGCTCAGAGGACGTAGGGGAGGCTTGGGAGGGGATTGTGGGAGCTGTTTGCTCTCAATCTGGCTGCATTTTAAAAAAAAATGAGTTTTAAAGAAAACACTCACCATATATGCAACAACATCTCTAAATAATTATGCCGAATGAAAGAAGCCAAACAAAAAAAGAACACACTGTTGAATATATCATTGAGTAGGAAACCTGTAGGGTTTTCTAGGCTGTAATCTTTACAGGTCTTTCTCCCACAAAGCCACTGGGTGAGTTTGAATCGCCAAGCTTTCAGTTAGCAGTCGATCACTTAACCGTTGCACCACCAAGTCTCCTTACTGTATGATTATATTTACATAAAATTCTAGAAAATGCAAACTAACCTATAGTGACAGAAAGACAACCATTGATTGTTTTAAGGGAGCAATGAAGGGAAAGAGGGAAGGCTTACGAAGGGACAGAAGGAAACTTTAGGGATGATGGTCATCTTCACGATCCTGGTTGTAGTGATGGTTTCAGGGTGTTTACATAGGTCAAACTTATTAATTTGTATACTTGAAATATGTGTTTATTATTGTATGTCTATTATACTTCAATTAAAACAAAATCTATGCCAGGCCCCACCTCTAGAGATTCTAAATCAATTGCTCTTGGGCGGGACCTGGGCATGAGAATTTTTTTTTAAATCTCCGTAAATCATTAGGAATGTGCAGCCAGCATTAAGATATGGAGCCCCGGAAGCCACAGTAAGGATTTTGGTGATTACCTGCAGTGAGATTGGAAGTCTTTAAACATTGAGCATTGCAAGAAATCCAAGTCAAGAAACTCTCCTGTCAGCCCCAGTGCCTTTTGATATTATAGCTCCATTTCAGGCAACAAATTACAAATGCATCTTTTTATTAACTGTGTTCAAAAGAGTCAGCAGAGCCATTTTGGCCTTGAAGTGTATCATATAGTTCTGAAATCAGTTGGAATTTCTATCCTTCCACGTGTGTCAATTACGTTACTGTGTCTGTCAATGACATTTGTAGTAGATGGTTTCTTTTATGTTTTGTCACATTATGTTGTGGGTCTGTTTGTTTGCTGCCAGACAGGAAACTAGCTTCCAGTTGTCAGCCCAACCAAGGTGGCTACTGTGGCCACTGTTTATCGGTTCAAAAAGCTCACAAATTACTTGCCAATAACCAACAACTTCACACTGTCCTCAGGGACCCCTCAGTCAATATCTTTTCCCCTAGAGAGTATAACCTTCAGTTCCAGTAGCTACCTGAATTATAAGATTCATCAGGATTCTAGGGAGGAAGGTTGTTGTTGTGTGCCAACCAGTCAGTTTTGAGGAGCCCTGGTGGAGCAAATGTTAAACACATGGCTGGTAACCAAAAGGTTCACGGTTTGAACTCACTTAGGGGCTCTATGGAAGAAAGGCCTGGAGATATGCTCCAGTAAACATTACAGGCTGGAAAACTCTACAGGGAGGTTCTATTCTGTCCTTTAAGGTCCCTATGAACAGGGAGGAGTTGTTAGGTGCCGTAGAGTCAGTTCCAACTCATAGTGACAGAATGAAACACTGCCCAATCCTGCACCATCCTCACAATTGTTTTTATGCTAGAGCCCATTGTTGCAAGCCACTGTGTCAATCCATCTCTTTGAGGGTCGTCCTCTTTTTCACAGACCCTCTACTTCACCAAGCATAATTTCCTTCTCCAGGGACTGGTCAATCCTGATAACATGTCCAAGTATGTGATACCAAGTCTCGCCATCCTTGCTTCTAAGGAGTATTCTGGCTGTTCTTCCAAGACTGATTGGTTCCTTCTTCTGAAATCCGTGGTATATTCATTATTTTTGCCAACACCATAATTCATAGGTTTCAGTTCTTTGTCAGTCTTCTTTATTCACAGTCCAGCTTTCTCATGCATATGAGGCAATTATAAATATCATGGCTTGAGGCAGACACACCTTCGTCCTTAAAGTGAAACCTTTGCTTATGAACACTTTAAACAGGTCTTTTGCAGCAGATTTGCCCAATGCAATGCGTCATTTGGTTTCTTGACTGCTGCTTCCATGGATGTTGTTTGTGGATCCAAGTAAAATGAAATCCTTGACAACTTCAATTTTTCTGTTTATCATGATGTTGCTTACTGGTCCAGTTGTGAGGTGCAATCCGTACTGAAGGCCGTGGTCTTTGATCACCATCAGTAAGTGCTTCAAGTCCTGTTCACTTTCAGCAAGCAAGGTTGTGTCATCTGCATGATGCAGGTTGTTACTCAGTCTTCCTCCAATCCTGATGCCCCATTCTTCTTCGTATAGTCCAGCTTCTTGAATTAGTTGCTCAGCATACAGATTGAATAGGTATGGTGAAAGGATATAATCCTGATGCACACTTTTCCTGACTTTAAATCACACAGTAAACCCCTTGTTCTGTTCAAACGACTGCCTCTTGATCTATGTATAAGTTCCTCATGAGCACAGTTAAGTGTTCTGGAATACCCATTCTTTACAATGTTATCCGTAAATTGTTATGATCCACATAGTTGAATGTCTTTGTATAGTCAATAAAACACAGGTAAACATCTTTCTGATATTCTCTGCTTTCAGTCAAGATCCATCTGACATCTCCAACGATATCCCTCATTCCATGTCCTCTTCTGAATCCAGCTTGAATTTCTGGCAGTTCTTGTCAATGTACTGCTGGAGTTGCTTTTGAATTATCTTCAGCAAAATTTTACTGTATGTGGTATTAATGATATTGTTTGATAATCTCCGCATTCTGTTGGGTCACCTTTCTTTGGAATGGGCACAAATATAGATATCTTCCAGTCTGTTGGCCAGGTAGCTGTCTTCCAAATTTCTTGGCATAGAAAAGTGAGCACCTTCAGCTCTGCCTTTGTTTTTTGAAACATCTCTATTGGTATTTCATCAATTCCTTGAGCCCTGTTTTTTGCCAATGCCTTCAGTACAGCTTGGACTTCTTCCTTTAATACCATCAGTTCTTGATCATATGCTACTTCCTGAAATGGTTGAACACCAACCAATTCTTTTTGGTACAGTGACTCTGTGTATTCCTTCTATCTTCTTTTGACACTTCCTATGTCGTTTAATATTTTGCCAATAAAAATCCTTCACTATTGCAACTAGAGGCTTCAATTTTTTCTTCAGTTCTTTCAGCCTGAGAAATGCTGAGCATGTTTTTACCTTTTGCTTTTCTAACTCCAGATCTTTGCACATTTCATTATAATACATTGCTTTGTCTTTGAAATCTTCTGTTCAGCTCTTTTACTTCATCATTTCTTCCCTTCACTTTAGCTACTCTACTTTCAAGAGCAAGTTTCAGAGTCTCTTCTGACATCCATTTGGTCTTTTTTTTCTTTCCTGTCTTTTTAATGACCCTTGCTTTCTTCATGTGCCACGTCCTTGATGTCATCCTACAGTTTGTCTGGTCTTTGGTCATTAATGTTCAATGTGTCAAACCTATTCTTAAGATGGTCTCCAAATTCAGCTGGGATATACTCAAGATTGTATTTTGGTTCTCGTGGACTTGTTTTAATTTTCTTCAGCTTCAACTTGAACTTGCATATAAGCAATTGATGGTCTGTTCCACAGTTGGCCCCTGGCCCTGTTCTAACTGATGATATTGAGCTTTTCCATTGTCTCTTTCCACAGATGAAGTCAATTTGATTCCTGTGTTTTTCACCCAGTGGAGAAAATACATACATATTAAATTTATAATTCACAGTTTAAAATGTTTGAGGTAGTAACTCATTTTATAGAAATGATTGGAGTCCCTGGGTGGTGCAAATATTTAACCAACTAGGCTGCTGACCAAAAGGTTGGAGGTTGGAGTTCACCCAGATGCCCCTTGGAAGAAAGACCTGGTGATCTACTTCCAAAAGATCAGCCACTGAAAACTCTATGATCCCACGTGGGATCACCAAGAATTGGAATCAGCTCAAGAGCAACTGTTTGGGAAGGGAGGCCTTAAGGATGAGGAACAGTTAAGCCAAGAAAAATGTGTGAGGACTGAAGGAGGCTGAGAAGAGCCACAGAAAGTTTTCCAGTCCATGATATCTTGGTTATTTAGTGCTGCTGTAACAGAAATACCACAAGGGACGGCTTTAACAAACAGAAATTTATTCTTTCACAGTCTAGGAGTCTAGGAGTGCAAATTCAGGGTGCTAGCTCTAGGGGAAGATTTTCTCTCTGTTACTTCTGGGAGGAAGGTCCTTGTCATTAATCTTCCCCTGGTCTAGGAGCTTCTCAGTGCAGGGACCCCAGGTCCAAAGGACACACTCCACTCTCAGTGCTTCTCTCTTGGTGGCATGAGTTCCCCTCCTCTCTGCTCAATTCTCTCTTTTATACCTTAAAAGCGATTGACTCAAGATACAACCTAATCCTGTAGATTGAGTCCTGCCTCATTAGCATAACTGCCTCTAATCCTGCCTCATTAACATCAAAGAGGTTAGGATTTATAACATGAGGATAATCACATCAGATCACGAAATGGTGGACAACTGCACAATACTGAGAACCATGGCCTAGCCAGGTTGATACACATCTTTGGGGGACACAATTCAATTCATAACACATGGGTTCATTCATTCATTTACAAATACTGAGTCAGTACCTGGCAGGAAACTAGGGGCTGAGGATCCAGTGGCAAACAAAGCAAGATTCCTTCTTTCACAGACCCAGCGCCAGGAGGTTACAGGAAGTGGGGCCTTTTGGAGGAACAGAAAGAAATTCAGTATGTGTCCTGGGAGGGTGAAAAGGGCGCTGATGGGTGAGCCTGCGGCGCTGATGAATATTGACAAAATGCCTAACAAGGTGCTAGGAACCAGAAGCCCCTGGCAAACCATTCCTTTCCTTTCTTCAGAGTGTTCCTTGTTTTTTTTTTTTTTTGCTTTAACGGACAGACACCTATTTGTAAATCAAACACTTAACTTTCCTGGGACTCACCCTGTCAACTACTCAAACAGCCAAAAACGACTGATCCTTCAGCCCAAGGGGAAGCAGCCTGCAGAAACTGGCATGATTTGTTCATAAAGACCACTGAAGACCTGCAGGAGACTGAACCCAGTCTCTCAGGTTGCCGTGGGGACTGCTGGCTAGATTAGCTGAGTGCTCTACAGATAATGGCTCCCTTTTTAAAGAGAAAATAAATCTTTTGTATTATTTTTTTTTCTTCCCAGAGGCTAAACTGGGAGTGAGGTGGTGGTGAAAAGGGGGAAATAGAAGATCTACGAGGGTAAGAAGTGGGGACAAGGGTTGGCAAACTCTCACTAAAGAAGAATGAGGATAAAAACCTCTCCAGGGTTAGGGAGTTTGAAAGCACTCTAGCCCACCTCCAGATTTCTAGCTTCCACCTGAGGATGTTGGCTTTACTCGTACAAAGCATCTTATACGGAGAATGGTAGATCTGGGATTTGCAAACCTTATTTTCAATTTCATAAGCTACAGCCTTCAAATAACTCTAAGCCACATCACATTCCACATCTAGCGGGTCAGACACGTGTGTCAGGGGAGACCCAAGAAGCATTCCCTCTATGGGCTCGGGGGTCCCAGAAAGTCCAGCTATGAAATAGGTTCCATTTCCAGGATCATTTCCATCAGTGTGGGCAGACTCTCTGTATCTTCTACTGTATTTTTTGTCTGAGTTTATTAGGACATCTAAGTCTTCCATCCCTGGGAATACAGTCTGGGACTGCCTGGTGCCTGTCTGGCTATAAAGACTTTGGACCTTAACCCCAAGGCTCCATGGACGAATTGTTCCTGTGTTTCACATCAACAATAGTTGAGTCAAACTGCCTTTGGTGTCCCTGGAGCTTATCTGATCACCCAGGTGACACTGAACAGAGCTAGATGACTGAGAAACTGCGGCTCAGCCTTGACATCTGCTCAAGGCCAGCAACCAGCAAGTGTTCAAGGAGTTATATGAGCCACTAGGTCCATTCAATCTACCATCTGTCACTGGTTTACGGTGCCACCTTGGGTCACTGACTTCCCCATTCTGTGCCATCTGTGAAATGTGCTTAATAGCACATCATGTCCCTCTGTCGCTCCTCTCCTGTTGTCTCTATGTCCTCTATTCCTCCTCTCCTATTCTCTCCCTCTCAGAATAAAGATAACGTGTCTGTAAAGTGCTTTGAGCTCCCTGGAGATAGAGGGTCTATAAATATAAGCTGTTATAATTGTTGCCATGGAAACAGTCACAGAGAACTGGGAGCCACCCCTGCATTTGCTGAGTGTAATTCTGGCCTTCTCATCCTACTGGCTTCTGGAGGCAGTTAAACAATCAGTGGTTTTACATAGCTCTGTAGCCAGGTACAGGGGGCAGGGCTCCAGAACAGAATTTGTTTGCTGCTGTACTCTTCCTTACCTCAGTTTTCAAAGATTGTTTCTTGTGCTAAGGCAGAGGATGGTTTAAGGCTAGCTAGAGCCAGCTGCTAATCAAAGATGCAAATTATGACAGATACAAGTGTGCTACCCAGTCCAGGGCCCTAATCTACAGCAAAGTTCAGGCAAGGGAGAATTCCACTGAGCTTCAGAAATAATATTCCATTCATTTCCTGAATTTACTCTGACTCCTGACTCCTAGAATTCAGAGCTAGGGCTAACAAGATGTTGGAGTAAAGAGGATAAAAAGTCTGCACCTTTCTGGAAGGCAGGGACTATGTCTCTTTCATTATTGTCTCTGTGGGGCCTAGCACCAAAAACAAAAAAAAAGCAAAAACCATTGCCATCAAGTCAATTCCGACTCATAGTGACCCTATAGGGCAGAGTAGAACTGCCCCATAGGGTTTCCAAGGAGCACCTGGTAGATTCAAACTGCCGAACTTTTGGTTAGCAGCCGTAGCTCTTAACCACTACACCACAGTGCCTGGCATATAGCAATACTGTATGGAGGTTTGTGAAAAAAATTAACGAATAAATGGCTGTCATTTGCTATTACAGAGCTGAAAGTGCCGCTGAGTAAGGCATATGCCAACACACGTTGGTTTGGACTCAAGATCCCAGAGCACATCAATTCTTGAAGATGCTTGATGCTGCACCTTCTGAACCCCACCCACACAAGTGAAGGCTATGGTGCCACTTCATTTCTAGTTCCATGGGTGAGCCTGAGCAAGTTGCTTCTATGACTGAAAGCCTGATGGGGAGAGTCTAGAATAAGGTATCCTAGTTGTTAACCACATGATTCAGCAGGGGCCACCCATCCATCAGTGGATGCTTGCATGTTGCTCTGCTGCTGATCAGGTTACAGTGGAGCTTATAGACCAAGACTGAGGAGGAAGAAAGGCTTCATGATCTACTTCCAAAAATTAACCATTGAAAACCCTATAGATCATAAAGGTTGAATCTGCACCTGATCATGGTGATGGTGTAGGACTGGGCAGTGTTTTGTTGCAGGTGCATGGAGTTGCCATTAGTCAGGGGCTGACTTGACATTTGCTGACAACAATAACAACAACAGTTGTTAACCACACAACTGTTAGAAGTTTCTGTGTAAAAGGTAATGGTGTGAAAACTGTGGGAAAAGTCCTCCGACCCAAGGTAATATTGTGATATCAGGGGTAGGTTTCCCAGGCCTCGGATTAGCACAGGTAGTGAAATGGAAATGGGCTTTGAAGTCAGGCAAATCGGAATGACATTTGAGCCCTGCCACTTGCCAGTCTTCCTGAGCCTCAACTGTCCTGTTTGTAAAATGAGAAAAATAGCACATATCTCAAGGGCTTGAGATAATAGTTAAATGAAATAAGCAATGTAAGCCAATAGCTTATATATCAATTGGTACTGGTCAATGATTAATATGTGTTCATTCAATTCCATTAGTTTCGCAATATGCGCAAGGAAAGCAGTTTGTTTTGAATAATATACTTAACAAGTTTATTCTAAAGTCTTGGGAGATATTTTAGATCCCACCAAGGTGGGGGCATGTGATATCCCTGTCTTGAGGAGGAAGCTGGGGGACTTAAGGACAGGGAGGGAAAATGCTCTAGCATGAACAGGGAGCCAGACAGTGCCTGTCATATAATTTGCAGGGCCCAATGAAAAATGGGAATGCAGACCCACTAGTTCAAAAACTTAAGAATTTCAAGAAGGTGACAGCAGAACATTAAACCAAGTGCAGATCTCTTCTCAACAGGGGAGGAGGGGGGTGCAGGGGCCTGTGTGACTGCACAGACCTCAAGCCCATGAAGTCAGCCCTGGAGCCAGGGGTGGAGGTGAGCTCGCCTTGCCATCACAGACTCCAGCCTTGGTGCAGAAGGTCATACTGGTGACATAAGTAGAGTTACATAGTTTAACAGTGTCCCCCAAATGCTAGTTTGGTCATCACTCTAGGTCTCATACAATCAGAGAGGACCCGGAATGTTTTCTACAAAATCCTTAAACACCCTGAATTTATATTCTAATCTAAACCGAAACTGCAGTAAAGGTCATTTCAGAAGGGAGAAGCTCATAAAAAAACAAGTAAACTTCTAAAGGAGAGATTAATGATTGCATAAAATGTGTTCAGAGGTTCAGATTGTTCCTGTGTGTTTGTTGACAGGGGGTGAGGTCAAATTATAAGCATATAAAGGAAATCCATTCATTTATTCAACTAGTATTTATTAACCCCTGTGGTACAAAGACTAAGCGCTCAACTGCTAACTGAAAGGTTGGCTATTCAAACCCACCAGCGGCTCCAAAGGAGAAAGACATGGTCATCTGCTCTCGTAAAGATTACAGCCTAGAAAACCCTATGCGGTAATTCTACTAGGATTGCTGTGAGTCTAAAATTGACTCGATGGCACCTGTCTTAGTCATCTAGTGCTACTATAACAGAAATATCAAATCTCATCATGGAAGTGATCACATCATCATATCACTGCCAAACTGCATCATAACTGCCAAACCACTGAGAATCATGGCCCAGCCAAGTTGACACACAACCTTAACAATCACAATGCACCCTTTGTCAACTTGGTACCTGTACACATCTCCTTAAACATTGCATAATCTCTGAATAAAGACATTTATAAAGTCATACTTGCACCTAACGTAATACAGTGAACACACATACAACCGAATACGCACTACCCTTGTTTTCATCTTACAGTTTATAAGTGAAGAAAACAAAAATATTTGATGTACACATACAAAGCAGAAATACTCGTAACAATTATAGTCCTTGTTTCTGCAACTAGTCACGTGGTCATATTTAGAACTACCTTCTTCCACCACCTATTCCGTATTCCCTTTGCCTTCAGCAAGCACCTCAGTTGGTCATAGTTCTTTGCCTAGTAGGGTGATCCAAACCTTCATGTCAGAATTGGGTTGCTTCTACATTTTAGGTATCTGTTAGAGAAGCACCGTACTCTTGGTACCAAATCCTGTCTTAGTTATCTAGTGCTGCTGTAACAGGAATACCACAAGTGGATGGTTTTAACAAAGAGAAATTTATTTTCTCACAGTCTAGTAGGCTAATAGTCCAAATTCAGGGCATCAGCTCCAGGGGAAGTCTTCCTCTGTCGGATCTGGAGGAAGGTCCTTCTTGTCAATTTTCCCTGGTCTCGGAGCTTCTCTGCACAGGAACCCTGGATCCAAAGAACACGCTCTGCTCCTGGCACTGATTTCTTGGTGGTATGAGGTCCCCATGTCTCTCTGCTCACTTCTCTCTTTTATATCTCAAAAGAGATTGGTTTAAGACACTATCTAATCTTGTAGATCTCATCCATATAACTGCCACTAATTCATCTCATTAACATCATAGTGATAGGATTTACAACACATAGGGAAATCACATCAGATGGAAAAATGGTAGACAATCTTACAATACTAGGAATCATGACCTAGCCAAGATGACAGATATTTTGGGGGGAAACAATTCAATCCATGACAGCACCTAACAACTCTATACAAGGTGCAGTGCGATGGATCACTTTTGTGTGACCTTTCCAGTCCTGGTCTTGTAACTCCCACCCAAGTGATTGAGCGAGAATTTGTGATAGGGTAATTGGTGGTCCACGAAAGGGAGTGGTTAGTTTTGCCATCCTGCTGGGCTTGAAATGAGCCAGCCCAGAGGCAGGAGGGAGATGATCCTACCACCACCAAGGAACAACAGCCAGGAGCAGAGAGCTCGTCCTTTGGACCCAGGATCCCTGCACTGAGAAGCTCCTGGAACCAGGAGACAGAGAGAGAGAGATGTAACACTGAAGGCAGCAAAAAGTGGCTGCAGAGATCCAGCAGCAGAAGATGGGGTGGTGGGCTTCCCGGCCCACAGATCAAGAAAGCTGAGTGTCTTTGGTCAGAGGCAGAGGGCCAGGGAGAGGCATACCTGCAAGCACAGTTGGGAAGAGGCTGTCCTGATGGAAGAACTATATCCGGAGCATTTCTGAACCTGAATTGTAACCTGTTACTTCCCTAATAAACCCCATAACTGTGAGCATTGTCTGTGAGTTCCGTGTGGCCACTGCAATGAATTATCGAACCCAGCAGAGAAGTGGAGAGTGCTGTGGGAGGGACGGCTGGCGTCAGAATTGGTAAAGATGGCCCAGAGAGGAGGAGGCATATCTGACCTCTGCCTCATAGAAATCAGCCTTGGGCTGTTGATCGTCATTCTCTTTCCCCCTTGTGAAGTTAGAGAGATCAGACGAAGCCCCCAAGTCATTCTTACAGTTGGCATCAGAAGCAGGATTCTTTACAATGGCTGCAGGCTCATGAAAGCATGAGACTTTGTAAGCTAAAAAAGAAAGGGATTTGGGAAGTGAAACTTTTGATTGTTAGATGGTTACTTTGGTTGTTGTTACCTGCCATGGCTGAAAAGCTGCAGCTGAAGTGGCCTGGGGCAAAAGCCAGGTCAGATAAGCAGGATAAGCAGGACAGGGTCTTCTGGTTTCACCCAGCCAGGGGCTCACAGCCATATGCGAACAAATGGAAAGATAGTTAAGGGGTGGAGAAAAGAGGTGAAACTGGAATGGTTTAGAAAAGGTTGTGTGTTTAAGATTATGTGTTAATTGAATGTACTGTGGATATTGAATGTTTCTCCTACCTAGTGTTTTAAAGCAGACCTAAATGTATGTAGAAATAAATATTGGGTATTATAGATTACAGAAAGTGTGTACCTCTGCCTTCAGCCAATTCTTAATTGGATATGCTAAAAGGGTAACTAGAATTTGCCTGAAGAAACACAGGCTGTTTGAATGCAGTAGCCCTGTGTATACAGTGGGGGCTTAGGTTTAAAATCTGAGCCCTACCCAGATTTTGCATTTGAAAAGACATGCAGAACCACCTAGAACTGCTGCCAGAACTAGAAATTTGCATTAGAAGGAAAGACTTGCAGAAAAAAGAAAAAAAAAAGTAACTGTTCTACTGTTCAAATTTCAAGCAAGCAGTTTGCTGTTGGATGCATCCTGGCAAGAAAAGTCAGTGTCCATCAGATGGAGTCCCCTTCCATAACTGGAAGTCAAAGGGAGCTGGCAAGTAGGCAGCTTGGTATGCTGGCTTGTGGTGACTACCTAGGCCCACTCAATGAGTGGAAGTGGGAGAAGTGCCGCAATGAAGAGACTGGCTGAGTTTGGACATGTTCCATTGACACCCATTGACCTAGCCTGCAGGAGCTCAGGATGAGAGAGAGAGGAAGGGCTGGCTGGTCAAAAGTAAAGGGAGTTGTGTGGACTCCTGGAGTTTACGGGTAGAACCTGTTGACCTAGCCCAAAGGGGCTAGGAATGAGAGAGTGTGAAGGGGCTGTCTGAAGTGCTGGGAGGTTTGTGTGAACTCTCTCGAGCCTAAGGCTGTTACCCATTGTGACCTAGCTTGGATGGCAAGGGATGAGCTGATCAGAATCCAACTGAATAAAGAGGAAGATGTTTGACACTGTAAGCTGGTATACATTGCTGCAATTTGATGGCTTACTCTGGACTGGACTTTGCTTATGGATGCAGATACTCCGAGTTCCAACCAGAGCAGAAGATTATTCCAGACCAAGGATCATACTTGTCTCCTCAGAGTACTGGTTTGATAGGGATGGGCAATTTAAACGTTAGCTATCTAAAATGGAGGGAGATAAAGGCATGAAGTGGCTAGCTTACATGCTTTTGTGGATGTGTTTACACTCAAAATGAAGGAGACAAGGGAGGATCTCCACAGAAGTAGTTTCCTCTTTTCCTGATGGGTCTGAGGAAGAGAGGGTAGGGGAAGATGTTGATAGGATTATATGATTCATTTGTGAGTGTTGATTGTTAACATGGTTAATTGTGATTTGTAAACACTGTAATTTTAGAAGCTGTAAGTGTGAAAGAGTAGGCTAAGGGGGAGGGACTGCTGGACTCTACTACAGTGCCCAAAACTAAAGTCGCTTAAAGGTTTTGCTATGCTGATATCTCAAGTGAGGCTCAGAGCAAGGGAATCATCTCCCAGTTAAATTTTATCAGATACCAGAAAGGCGAAGCAGAGAAGAACTATTGGAGAACCTGACCAGATCAGATGGACACTTGCAGCAGACCTGAATGGCTTATACCTGAGTCACCTCACCCTGAGGACTCTTCGCTCTATTGAAGGACTAATTGTTAATGACTGTTTTGCACTGGTAAAATGATTGGGATGGGGAAGTTAAACTCCAAGTGTGAAAGAACCATGGCTAGAAAAGTCAGAGGGTGGCCTGTGGTGCAATGGATTGCTTGTATATGGCATTTCTCATCATGGTCTTGTAACTCCTACTCAAGTGACTGGGCAGGACTGTGTGATAGGGTAATTGTAGCCCACCAAAAGGATTCATCAGTTTTGTTGTCCTGTTGGGCTTGATATGAGCCATCCCAAGGGCTGGAGAGAGAGGATACTACCACCACTAAGGAAAAACAACCAGGAGCAGAGAGCACATCTTTTGGACCCAGGATCCCTGCATTGAGAAGATCCTGGAACCATGAGACAGAGAGAGAGGAGAGAGAGCTGTAACACTGAAAGCAGCGAGAGCAGTGGGAGAGACACACAGCTGAGACCTGGCAGCATGACAAGGTGTGGTGGGCTTCCCGGCCCACAGAGCGAGAAAGCTGAGTGCCTTTGGGCAGAGGCAGAGGGCCACAGAGAGGCGAGCCTGTGAGCATGGCTGAGAAGAGTCTGTCCTGATGGAAGAATTGTATCCTGAGTGTTCCTGAACCTGAATTGTAACCTGTTACTTCCCTAATAAACCCCATAACTGTGAGTATTGTCTGTGAATTCTGCAACGAATTATCAAACCCAGCAGAAAACTAGAGAGTGCCGTGGGAGGTATGGTTTGTGTCAGAATTGGTAAAGATGGTGTAGAGAGGAGGTATGTCTGACCTCTGCCTCATAGGGATTAATCTTGGGCTGTTGGTTTTGATTCTCCTTCCCCCTGGTAAAGTTAGAGGAAGTCAGACCCCACCCCCACACCATTTTTACACAAGGCATCACACTAGGCCATTTAAGGGAAAAGACTTTTTCTTCATCCATAAAAACGAGGTTAGACTAGATCATCTCTGAAGTTCCTCTCAGTTCTAACATTTTAGGATTTCTTGACTAAAACATGTTATCTACCTTCAAAAACTTAAGTCTAGTGTCATAACAGAAACTAAATTTGTTTTATATAGAATGCTTTTTAAGCAGTATTTATAATCTACTTATATTCATATATATGTATTTCTACTTGCTGAGTGTAAAAATGTGGGGCAGGGGCATCTGACCTCCTCTAACTTCACAAAGGAGAAGGAGAATCAAGATCAACAGCCCAGGACTGATTCCTACGAGTGGAAGTCAGACATACCTCCTCTCTCCAACCTTTTTACCAATCTTGACACCAGCTGTCCCTCACACAGCACTCTCTACTTTTCTGCTGGGTTTGATAATTCATGGCAATGGCCACACAGAACTCACAGACCATACTCACAGTTACGGGGTTTATTAGGGAAGTAACAGGTTTACAATTCAGGATACAGTTCTTTGATCAAGACAGCTTCTTCTCAGTCGTGCCTGCAGGCAGGCCTCTCTCTGGCCCATGACCCATCAGCCTGACCTCTGCCCTGTTCAGACAAGTGTTACAAAGCTCTTTAGCTCCACCAGTAAGTGTCCAAAGGCACCCCACTCTGCCAATAAGCTGTGGCTTGAAAGCACTCTGCTCTCCTCTGTGCTTTAGCGAGCCTAGCTCTGCCACTTGCCCGGAGGCACCCTACTCCACCAGCAAGCTTTCTGCCTGAAGGCTCTCAGCTTTCTTGTTCCTTGGGCCAGGAAGCTCACCACACCATCTCCTGTCAGTCTCCTGCTTCTGCTGCCACCATTTCACTGCTGCTGCTTCTCATCATCTTGCTGTCATTGGTGTTACAGCTCTCTCTCTCTCTGTCTCCTGGGTCTAGGAGGGTCTCAGTACAGGGATCCCAGGTCCAACAGGTGCACTCCACTCCCATCTCTTTTTCTTGGTGGTAGTCAGGTCCCCCCTTTCCACCTCTGGAATGGCTTATTTTAAGCCCAGCAGGATGGCAAAACTGACCAATCCCCTTGTTAGGGTTCCATACAGCTTATTTGCATGTCCCCACCCCCACAAGGGTGCCATACACCTTTTTTGCATTATTAACAAGCTGTCCAATCCCCTTGGTGAGTCACAAGCACCTTAACTGCATAGTCCCACCCAATCATTTGGTGGGAGTTACAAGACCATTGTGAGAAAAGCTTTATAATAGCAATCCATTGCACTGCACTGGGTTTTGTTTGGTTGTTTTTTTTTACTGAGTCCTTCAAACACTGAAATCATTATTTCTCTCTCTTTTTTTTAATCTAGTAGTAAAACTAAGTCACAGGGAAGGGAATGGATTCTCCTGGAGTCAAACAACAAGGGGTTGTGGCAGATATAACCCCCTTGTGATAAACTACTGAATTTGTTCACTGTAGTCCCCATTCTCCCTCCACCCCCGTTCACAATAAAGAATACCATTAAAATGGTCCATATTCCTTTCCTGTTTTCCAAGGTATAGCTATTAATTGAAGATTCTCTACATAAAAGGGTTGAAGCCAATTTTTGGGTATAGGTTTAAGAACCAGAAAAACCTTGTTCAGATTCTGGCTCTACCACTTATTAGTTATTGGTAACTGGAAAGATTGCTTAAACTTTCTGAGCCTCAATTTTCTCAAAAGCTGAAGTAGTAATTCTTTTTCAAGTTGTTTGACAATTAGAAGCATCTGGCAGTGTTGGGTACATAATGGCCGTTCACTGATATTATGTTCTCTGTCTACTCCTCCTTCTTCCCTTTCTTCCAAATGGCCTGCCATGAACAGAATGTCATGGGAGTGTAATGGTCCCACTATTTCACTGAAAATTATGGGATATCAAAACATACCTCATGGGAGGGAAAACTGTCCAGAGACAGAGTCAAGAAACTCGGGATAAATGAGCGTAAAGACAAGTGTTGAGCTGATCAAGTCTAAACATTGTCTTTATTTTCAGCTTTGTACAAAATATCATGGAGGGCTTCTTCTGATTCGCCTTAGAGTATTATGACCCCTCACCAAATGTGTCACTGTGCAATCCTGGCACTTCATTTGACTCAGGCATTTGTATCAAAAAAAAAAAATGTTGCCATTGAGTCCATTCCAACTCATAATGACCCTGTAGGACAGAGTAGAACTGCCCCACGGCGTTTCCAAGGAGCAGCTGGTGGATTCAAACTGCCAACCTTTTGGTTAGCAGCCAAGCTCTTTACCACTGCACCACCAGGGATCCAGGCATTTGTACACCAGGATCAAAATAGCCAACTTTAAAAGAAGGAGAAGAAGTATAATAAGGATGAGAGAGAGACCCAAAGGTTCTCCTACCTCTTCCAGGAAATAGATGTCCTGAACAGATCTAAGCATTTCTAAGTTGTTATATGGTCACCAGCCATTCTAAATGAAAAATTGAAACTAAAGGAAGAAGATGTTATTTCTCTCATCGAACAATTATCCTAGAAGAGGACAGAGAGGTGATGGTACCAAACACTCAGAATGCCCCTGCTGGAGTGTTATTTGCCGAGCACAAAAACCCCTAATAAACCAAGACTAACACCCAAACTGGCCTAAAATTCCCCCATTTCTGGAGAGTCACATTTAATGATGGAGGTACTAAGGCCTAAGAAGTCCCCAGGATGTATGACCACAATAGAATATGGAACTCCAAAGGAGTGGACACAGGGTGTGGCCCTTCTGATGGCAGGGATCCCGGGGGCAGAAAACGCAGAAACAGAAAGAAAGCTGTCAAAGAAGTTAATGCACTTCACAGTTTTGTCTTTGCTCCACTCTCATTGCAGGCAACAGAGTGTTCAGCATATTGTTGTTAGCTGCCATCGGTCAGCATTATAGCAAGATGCAGGCCTCCACTGACAGACGGGTGGTGGCTGCACATGAGATACATTGGCCGGGAATCAGATCCAGGTTTCCCACATGGAAAGTGAGAATTCTACCACTGAACCACCACTGCCTTCAGTGTTCAGGATAGCTCAGAACTATCCTGCAGAAGTCCTTCATCTTATCTTAAGGCCATCTTTGTAGTCAGGACTGCCCCCACCCACACCTGCTGAATCTAAGGATACAGAAGTCTCAGGAACCCAAGAATAGGGGTGCATGGAACAGCTGGGCACCATGAGAAGAGGAATTGAGCAGCTGTTTGGGACACTGGCAGAGGTGGCTGTCTCCCAGAGTTCATTCTCCCTTTCTTTCTTTCCTTGTTTTTTGTTTTTTTTTTTTTTTTTTTGCAGTGAAACTAACCCATGTGTTGGACTCAAACACTATAGTTATCAATTCTATCTCTGCTACATTTTTTTTTTTTTTGGTGGTAAATATATATGTGAGTTCCTGGGTGGTGCAAATGGTTAACATGCTCTGCTGCTAACCGAAAGGTTGGAGGTTTGAGTCCATCCAGAGGCACTTTGAAAGAAAGCCCTGGTGATTTACTTTTGAAAAATCAGCCATCAAAATGCCTAAGGAGCACAGTTCTGCTCTGACACAAACAGGACGCCATGAGTCAGAATCAACTCGACAGCAACTGATAAAAATATATATGTAACAAAACATTTGCCATTTCAATATTTTTTATAATTTATTGACATTAATTTATCCATTTATCATGTTATTCAACCATCATCACTATCTGTTTCCATCACCTTTAGCAGAAGTTCTGCATGCCCAAAGCAATGAGTTCTCCTTGCCTTCTCCCTCCTTCCTGCCCCTGGTAACTACTAGTAAACTTTGGTCTCTATACACTTGCCTGTTCTAGATATTTCATGTAAGTGGGATCATACAGTATTTGCCTTTTTATGACTAACATTTCACTCAGCATGATGTTTTCCAGGTTTATCCATATTGTAGCACTAGAACCCTCTGTGCTTTACATGGGCACATGAATGCCCTGTTGCAGACCATAGTTCCCAGCTTGCCTTGCAGCTGGGTATGACTATGTGAGTAATGGGATATAAATGGAAGTGAGATGTGCAGATTTGGCATCATATTCTTAAAGACAAAGCCGCTTGTCCTGGATTTCTCCTTTCTATAAGCTGGAATGCAGATGTGATGTTGACCTAGCCATGGTCACACAAAGGGGACAACACACTGAGGGATAGCAGACTAACAAGACGGAGGAAGAAGGATCTGTGAATAACTTCATACAGCCTGGACCGTTCACCTCTCGACTGTTATAGAAGAAAGAAATGGCTGCTATTTTCTTTAAACCACTGTATATTTGAGTCTCTATTATAGCCATTTGGTTTGAATCTTAAGTAATGCAAGAATTGAGGGCTAGCCTACAGCTGGAGCTTTCCTTGAGTCCAGTGCCCACCGTGGTCCTCTCTGCCATAGCTAGGTGGAGGGGGCACCATGGTAAAAGCAGAGCAGTTTAGTAAGCGCTTGCAGCTGCCATCTGCAGATCACGTGGTAGGGCCAGTTAGTGGATAGGTGAACTTACAAGCTCTCCCTCAGTTTCGGTTCCTGAAACTTCTGTACCTGAAGGATATTAATTCTGCAAGCATCTTATTCTAAAACCTCCAATGGATTACGTTTTTTACGTGCAAGTTATCTATTCTCAGACATCGGGGGTTCAGGTTCTTCACAATTACAGCACAGGAGAGTTTATATATACCAAACCAAAGTCAAACCCACTGCCACCGAATCAATTCAGACTCATAGCGACCCTGTAGGACAAAGTAGAACTGCCCCATAGGGTTTCCAAGGCTTTAATCTTTATGGAAGCAGACTGCCACATCTTTCTCCTACAGAGCTGCTGTTGGGTTCAAACCACTGACCTTTCTTGTGGTTCACAGCTGAGAGCTTTAACCACAGCACCACCAGGGCTCCTTTGTATATACCAGTAATTCTCAAAGTTCAGCATGCATCAGAATCGCTGGAGGGCTTGTTAGAACTGATTACTGGCTCATGTTTAGAGTTTCTGATTCAGTAGGTCTCGAGTGGGACTTGAGAGTTTACATTTATAACAAGTTCCCAGGTGATGCTGATGCTGCTCATCTGGAGCCAAACTTCTAGAACCACTGATACGTAGCATCTGTCTACAGTTCACATGTTGTATTGAAAGCCCATGACTGTCTGGCATACTATGTTGTTGTTAAGTGCTGTCGAATTGATTCCAACTCATAGTGACCCTATATGAGAGCATAGAACTGCCCCAATAGGGTTTTCTTGGCTGTAATATTTACGGAAGCAGACTTCCAGGTCTTTTCTCCTGCAGAGCTGCAGAGTGGGTTCCAACTGCCATCCTTCCGGTTAGCAGCCAAGTACTTAAACATTGCATGGCCAGAGCTCCTTCAGGCATACTATACAAAGTCTTAAAGCCAGATGTTAGTAGACACACTAAACACCATACAATTTTAAAACCAAAACCCATTGCTGTCCATTTGATTCCAACTCATAGCGACCCTATAGGACAAGGTAGAGCTGCCCCATAGAGTTTCCAAGGAGCGCCCAGTAGATTCGAACTGCTGACCTTTTGGTTAGCAGGGGTAGCACTTAACCACTACGCCACCAGGATTTCCGAACCCATTGCCGTTGAGTCCCTTCCGACTCATAGCGACCCTATAGGGCAGAGTAGAACTGCCCCACAGGGTTTCCAAGGAGTGGCTAGTGGTTTCTAACTGCCGACCATTTTGGTTAGCAGCTGCAGCACAGCGTACCTCTTAACCACTGCACCACCAAGGCGACCCTGGTGGCGTAGCGGTTAGGTGCTAAGGCTGCTAACCAAAAGATCCAGGCACTCCTTGGAAACTCTATGGGGCAGTTCTACTCCGTCGCTATGAGTCGGAATCCACTCCACGGCAACGGGTATACTATTTTAGCATATTCAAAATGTGAGGATGTGTTTCCTGCCTGTGGCTTGGTGAATAAACAAATACACAATTTATTTAACAAATATTAGTAAGAGTAACAAATATTAGTCAGACACTGAAAAGACAGCATGACAAAGCAGACAAAAATACCTATAAAGCTTAAATTCAAGTGGGAACAGCTATCGTTTATTGAATTCCTATTATGTTCTAAGCCCTTTACGGTGATTACCTCAGGTTTCCACAAAGACAATAAAATATAGGCATCGTTATCTCTGTTTTCAAGATGAGAGAGTCCAGCCTCCTATAGTTAACTCTCACAGCTCACAGGGCTGGGAATCCAAAGCCCATGTACTTTCCATACCTCACAATGAAATGTATTTGGCTAACTCTACAAAGGGACTTTTAGCATAAATACCCTACATTTTGTCAACAAAGGGTGTGTTTTTCACTACCATGACCTGAAAAGGACCTTGAGGGGTTGGGGAGGAGGGCCTTCCAGGGTAAGATGCTGAGAAGAGAGTTGGGAAGGGAGGAGTGTGGAGTGCAAGGAAAGGCCGGTTTCCATAACTGTTGGCCACACCCACTTTCTGAACCATCCGGCCTGTAAGGAGCTGCTGGGCACAGTGGACTGTGCGTTCAGAAGAAGTTTACTTTTGTTAACCTGATTATACTAGGCCCAGTATGGAGTCACTTGTGCTGAGCCCCACCTCAGCAAACTGAAATCTAAGTTTCTATTTCTTGTAAATGCCTAACCTTCTAGGGAGTGGAAATCCAAGTCAATCAATTGACTCTCCAGAAACGGAAACATAAGCTAGCCAATCAGGACTTGCCTGCTCACTTTAACTTGGTTCAAAATTTCCCCTTAATCCCAAATAAGGAAAGAAAATGCCTGCCAGCCAATCCAAAATTTACCCAGTATAGCCTCTTTATTCCTGTGTGTCTGAGCTTATGAAAACCCTTGCACTTTATAACACTCTTGGGAGCTCTTGTCTGACATTCAGACCAGACGCTCCCCCAATTCATGAATTGCAAAAAATAAAGCTTACGAGTTCGTATACAAGTTTAATTAATTTAAACACTTTGAACATCAACCTTCCATTAAAAGTAGCAGATCCCTGCTTAAGACTGGAGATGTTTCCTCCTTTAGTCATTTATTCGACAAATATGTCTTGAAAGCCCATGTGTGCCAGGCACTGTACTGGGAACTGTGGAGAACTCAGAGACAAAGACTTTGTCCCTGCTCTCAAGGAGCTCACAATTTAAGTGTAGCTACTTCTACCTAGTTTTCCTGCAAGGACTGCATTTGGGTTCCTCTTTGTTTCTTATGTTTTGAATATGTAATGATTTGAACTTTTATTTTTATTCAAAATCCCAATTCATACATCAGCCTATACTGTTTTTTAGTAGAGCTATTAATATATAGGAGTCCCTGCATAATACAAATGGTTAATGTGCTCAGCTGCTAACCTAAAGGCTGGTGGTTCAGTGCACCCAAAGGTGCCTCAAAAGAAAGGCCTGGAAATCTACTTCTGATAAATCAGCCATTGAAAACTCTGTGGAGCACAGTTCTACTCTCTGACACACATTGGGGTCGCCATGAATCAGAGTTGACTCAATGGCAACTGGAATTAATATTTAAGAGTTGGGTATTTAATGAGACAATATGATGATTTATTTTTTAAAGAGAAATGGCAATGATTACTCAAGATCTTGGGAAGATATTAAAAGAGGAGGTGGGTCCTGGCGCAATGGGAGTGTCCTAGGTATCTAGTACAGCTGTAACAGAAATACCACAAGTGAATGGCTTTAACAAACAGAAATTTACTCTCTCACAGTTTAGGTGGTTAGAAGTTCAAATTCAGGGCACCAGCTCTAGGAGAGAGCTTTCTCTCTGTGAGCTCTAGGGAAGGTCCTTGTCTCCTTTCAACATCTGTGGGCCTGGTATTCCTTGGAGATCCACATGTGTCTTGGCATCAATCTTCCCCTGGGTCTAGGAGGTTCTCAGCACAGGTACTCTGGATCCAAATGATGCACTCTGCTCCTGGCTCTTCTCTCTAGGTGGTTGGAAATCCCTCTCTCTCTGCTCGATTCTCTCTGCTTTTATCTCTTGCAGGGAGGTGAAGGGCATTGACTCAAGATACATCCCACACTAATCCTACCTCCTTAAAGTAACAAATATAACCTAATCCTCATTAACATGACCTAACCCTTTCATCAAGAGGCAGTTGTTCGAACAGAACAAGGGGATACTGCATGGCTTAAAGTCAGGAAAGTTGTGTGCCAGGGTTGTATCCTTTCACCATACTTATTCAATCTGTATGCTGAGCAAATAATCCTAGAAGCTGAACTGTATAAAGAAGAATGGGGCATCAGGATTGGAGGAAGACTCATTAACAAGCTGCATTATGCAGATAACACAACCTTGCTTGCTGAAAGTGAAGAGGACTTGAAACATTTATTAATGAATATCAGAGACTACAGACTTCAGTATGGATTACCCCTCAACATAAAAAAAAAAACCAAAGAAGGGAAGGACAACACAATACAGGGGAAGTCAGCACAACTGGACCAGAGCAAAAGCTAAGAAGTTTTCTGAACACATCCAAATGCTTTGAAGGACACAGTAGCTGGGGCTGGGGCCTGGGGACCATAGTTTCAGGGGACATCTAGGTCAATTGGCATAACAAAGTTTATTAAGAAAACTTTCTGCATCCCACATTGGTGAGTGGCGTCTGGGGTCTTAAAAGCTTGCGAGCGGCCATCTGTGATGCATCAATTGTTCCCAACCACCTGAAGTAAAGGAGAATGAAGAAAACCAAAGACATAAGGAAAATATTAGCTCAAGAGACAAAAGGTCCACATAAACCAGAGACTCCATTAGCCTGAGATCAGAAGAACTAGATGGTGCCTGGCTACCACCAATGACTGCCCTGACGGGGAACACAACAAAAAGTCCCGGACAGAGCAGGAGAAAAGTGTGGAGCAGAACTCAAATTCACATAAAAAGACCAGACAGAGACCGGAAGAACCCCTGAAACCATGCCCCCGGACGCTCTGTTAACGCAGAACTAAAGCCATTCCCGAGGCCCGCTCTTCAGACAAAGATTAGACTGGACTATAAAACAAAAACTAATACTCATGAGGACTGAGCTTAGTTCAGTCAGACACACAAGACCAAATGGGCAGCTCCTGTCTGGCGGCAGGATGAGAAGGCAGGAAGGGACAGGAACTGGTTGAATGAACCAAGAAAGCCAGGGTGGAAAGGGAAAGTGTGCTGTCACATTGTGGGGATTGCAGCTTGTGTTACATAACAATATCTGTATAAATTTTTGCATGAGGAATTAACTTGAGCAGTAAACTTTCACCTAAAGCACAATTTAAAAAAAAAAGGTCAAAGCCTAGAAAACCTCATGGAACAGTTCTACTCTACACGTATGGGGTCGCCATGAGTCGGATTTGACTCGACGGCAACTAATGATAACAATGATCCATGATAAGAAGCAAAAATCCTAACCCTCACACCCAAATGCTAGCCACTGGACATCACCTCTCTTGCCCATTGGCTGTGGATATGTCATTGCAAAGGTATGAGACTGACTGGGGGAGCGGAGCCATACACCCACCATCTGACAGACCTTCACTGGGCCATTTCCAAGTACCTGGTACTGGGCTAGGCCCAGGGCAGCTTACAGGCATGATGAAACACCAGGGTCCCTGCCCCCAAGGAGGTTCTTCTATTAGGAAGACAGTCACAGACACAGACTCCCCTTCTACAAGGTTGCATGTGGCAATAGACATGAAGCATCAACTAGATGCTGAGCTCTCAGCTGCAGGACATTAAGTGGCAAACCCCCCAGTCCCAGCTTCCCAGAATCCAGAGTCTGCTGAGATATGGAGAGGACAAATGAAGGTCCAGGGATGGTCCAGGCATGAGAGAGTGAGCTGGCTTCCTGGAGGAGGCAGCATAGACAGGAGCTGGAGAGTAAAGAACACTGGACCAGAAGTCAGAAGTCCCAAGTCCAAAGCACTCGTGGCATGTGATGGGGGG
The DNA here is from genome assembly GCF_000243295.1 of Trichechus manatus latirostris. Lineage (NCBI taxonomy): Eukaryota > Metazoa > Chordata > Mammalia > Sirenia > Trichechidae > Trichechus > Trichechus manatus. The sequence continues at coordinate 2,658,036 of NW_004444053.1, forward strand.
AAGGGCATCTCAGCTCTCTGTTGGGTGACCTCAGGTGTTGACCATGGTGGTCAGATAACAAAGCGCTAGAGCACTGTGAACCTAATTCATCATAAGAACGTAATCACACACTGGTTGTAGGAAGGGGAGATGATTTTGGCAACTGGGGAATCTAGGGCTTATTCCTAACTTTGCCATCAACTGGCTGTGTGACCTTGGGCCAGTTTAACCTCCCCTCTCTTGGCCAAAACTTTTGTTCCTAGGAAATATGAGCACTGCGTTGGAGGAGCTATAAGGGGCTCCCCAGTGCTCTTGTCCGGGATCCATTCCTTTGATGATGCCATCCTGCTTCAAGGCTTTAAACTTCATCTCTACACTGAATCTCGTGACTTGCATTATCTTTAGGCCATACCTCTCTGCAGACTTGGAGAGCCACCCGTCTGCTCAGCATCCCCACCTGTCAGATCGCATCTCACGTAACACATCCCTACTGAGCAGTAAATAAAAAAAGCAAAGAAAAAATCCTCACATTTGGACCAATAAGCAACATCATGAAAAATGGAGAAAAATTGAAGTTACCAAGGGTTTTATTTTACTTGGATCCACAATCAACACCCATGGAACAGCAGACAAGAGATCAAATGATGCATTGCATTGGGCAAATCTGCTGCAAAAGACCTCTTTAACGTGTTAAAAAGCAAAGATGTTACTTTGGGGACTAAGGTGCACCTGACCCAAGCCATGGTGTTTTCAGTTGCCTCATATGTGTTCGAAAGCTGGACAACGAACCAGGAAAACTGAAGAAGAATTAACACCTTTCGATTATGGTGTTCGTGAAGAATACTGAATATACCATGGACTGCCAGAAGAACAAACAAATATGTCTTGGAAGAAGTACAGCCAGAATGCTCCTTAGAAGCAGGGATGGCGAGACTTCCTCTCACATATTCTGGACATGTTATTAGGAGGTACCAGTCCCTGGAGAAGGACATCATGCTTGGTAAAGTAGAGGGTCAGCAAAAAAGAGAAGGACCCTCAAAGAGATGGACTGACACAGTGGCTGCAACAATGGGTTCAAGCACAACAATGATCATAAGGATGGCACAGGAGCTGGGCAGTATTTCATTTTGTTGTACATAGGGTCGCTATGAGTCAGAACTGACTCAACGGTACCTAACAACAACAACAACAATACTGCCTCATTAACATAACGAACGGCTCACTCCCAAATGGGACCATAACCACAGGCATAGAAGCTAGGATTTCCAACACATCACAAAATGGAGGATAATTACATCAGATCACAATGGAGGACAACCACACACTACTGTGAATCAGGGCCTAGCCTAGCCTTATTTTGGGGGGACACAATTCAGGGAGAAAGGAAAAAAATCTTTGGAAGGTAAAGAATCTATGATCCTTTGGAAAAGATAGGAATCTGCCCTCAAGGAGGAAGAGAGAGAAAATGTATCTTAGAAGAGAAAGAGGAGACTTTTGGAGTGTGGTAAAAAGAGCAAACGGGGTGGGCAGAGAGAAACTGTAACTCTGTGTAACTCTGGATTTACGTGGTCTTCACACCCTTTATTGAATTGAATGTTTAAACTTCCCTAAGAGGGGCTTATGTGCATTTTCAATTTCAGCGCATAGTGTGCTCCATTTTCTTTTAAGAAAACAAGGATTAAAGTTTGCCAGCTTGCAGGTTTGGATATCTTTAATAGGTGAACATTTCAGTCTTAAGTTTGGAGGCTTGAAATCAGACTCCAGTTTCCTTGGTGAACTCAGTCCCCAGTTCAGAAAGCCTTTCAGCAATAATGTTGTGTCTCCACCCCACCTGGGGGCAGGAAGGGGAGATAGCAAGTTAGTGGTAACAATTGAGCCCTTGTTTACATCTTAAAAATTCTTTGTGCAAAGATCCTACTGTAAACACACCATTGTTTTGTTGCCATGTAACCTTGACTCCCTAATCTGTCTCCAATTTTTCCCTGGCATTTTCAAATCTCAAAGAGCAAAACTGTCTTGTAAGTTTCTTCTTTCTAAATTCAAGCATGCTGAGGTAGTTTCTGATACAACAATCTTACCCTGAAGGCTCATTCCTGTGCCCAGGATAACCAAAACCAAACCAAATCTGTCGCCATTGATTTAGGAAATAATATTGGAGTTATTATTTCTGTTCTTGAGCACAGAGAATGTGACCCAGCTGGAGCTGGGCTCACAAGAGCTCACAAGGACTCACAAGGACACAACTGGGCCCTGAGGTATAAAGACAATAGCTAAAATAATCTTGGAAAATATCTTTTAGGGAATCTTACACATAAGCCATTCAAACTGAACACAAAAGACTTTCTTTCCACTCTTATCTTTATCTATTAGCATTTAGTGAATAGAATGTTTGTTGGACCAATGAAGACCCTCCTGACTGTCCTTACTGACACCTGTACCAATGATTGTTAAGAAAGACAATTCAAAATGTAGGTTCACATTTTCTAGCCAATCTGTGAAAAGGTGAAGCTTTCAATGGTTTTGGCCATTTGTAATGTTAATATATACTGTTGACTCTGTAACATTCCTTGGATTTGGGCAGACATGGCTGTGGCAGCATGTTTGTCTGTTTTCCCACTTTTGTCTGTTCTGTAATATCTCCTTGGATTCAGGCAGACATGGCTGTGGCAGCATGCTTGTCCACTTTAATTTTTTTGAAGTATACTGCCAGGTCTTTCTTCCGAGGTACCTGTGGGTAGACTTGAAGCACCAGCCTTTTGGTCAAGTAATTAACTGTTTGTGCCATCTAGGGACTCCTGTGCCCAGCATAGGGATCTTTTTTGGTTGTGTTTGTGTATGTTGAAAATATACATAACAAATCATAAGACCATCTCAACAATTTCTACATGTACAGTTCAGTGACATTGATTACAATCTAAAGTTGTACAACCATTCTCACTAGCCTTTTCCAAATCATTTTACCACCACTAATATAAACTCAATGCCCCCAAGCAAAAACTTCCCCTTTCCCTCCCACCCCTGATAACTACTAATAATCTTTGGTTTCTGTATATTTGCTTATTTCATATCAGTGAGGTTATACAGTATTCATCCTTTGTGACTGACACGTATCGCTCAGCATTGTTGTAGGGTAAAAACATCATAATGTTGAGTGAAGGAAGAAGAAAGTTTTATTCGGCATATATTCAAAAGGGCAAAAGTGGGAAATGGACAACCATGCTGCCAGAGCCATTTCTGCCCAAGTCCAAGGAAATATCACAGAACAGACAAAAGTGGGGAAACGGACAAGCATGCTGCTACAGCCATGTCTGCCTGAGTCCAAAGAATATTACAGAATAGGCAAGAATGGGAAAATGGACAAGCATGCTGCCATAGCGATGTCTGCCCGAGTCCAGGGACCATTACAGAGCCATCAGTATATATTAACATTACCAATGGGCAAAACCATTGAAAGCTTCACCTTTTCATAGGTTGGCTAGAAACTGTGAGCCTACATTTTAAAAAAAAAAAATTTTTTTATTGTACTTTAGATGAAGGTTTACAGAACAAACAGTTTCTCATTAAACAGTATATATATTGTTTTATGACAATGGTTAACAACCCCACAACATGTCAACACTGCCCCTTCTCAACCTTGGGTTCCCTATTACCAGCTTTCCTGTCTTCTCTTGCCTTCTAGTCCTTGTCCCTGGACTGTGTTCCCCATTAGTCTCGTTTTGTTTTATGGGGCTGTCTAATCTTTGGCTGAATATTGAACCTCGGGAGTGACTTCATTACTGAGCTAAAAGGGTGTCCGGGGGCCATACTCTCAGGGTTTCTCCAGTCTCTGTCAGGCCAGTAAGTCTGGTTTTTTTTGTGAGTTAGAATTTTGTTCTACATTTTTCTCCAGCTCTGTCCAGGACCCTCTGTTGTGATCCTGGTCAGAGCAGTCAGTGGTGGTAGCTGGGAACCATCTCGTTGTACTGGACTCAGTCTGGTGGAGGCCGTTGTAGTTGTGGGCCATCAGTCCTTTGGACTAATCTTTCCCTTGTATCTTGTTTTCTTCATTCTCCCTCGCTGCTGAAGGGGTGAGACCAGTGGAGTATCTTAGATGGCTGCTCACATGCTTTTAAGACCCCAGACACTACTCAACAAGGTAGAATGTAGAACATTTTCTTTATAAACTATGTTACGCCAATTGAGCTAGATGTTCCCCGAGACCACGGCCCCCACAGCCCTCCACCCAGCAATTCAGTCCCTCAGGGAGTTTGGATGTGTCTATGGAGCTTCCATAACCTTTTCTTGTACAAGTTGTGCTGGCTTCCCCAGTATTGTGTACTGCCTTATCCTTCACCAAAGTTACCACTTATCTATTGTCTGTTTAGTATCCCCCCACCCCCACCCCATCCCTCATAACCAACAAAGATTCTTTCTCTGTTTGTAAACTTCTTCATGAGTTTTTATAGTAGAGGTCTCATACAATATTTGTCCTTTTGTGATCGACCTAATTCACTTAGCATAATGTCCTTCAGTTTCATCCATGTTATGAGATGCTTCACAGATTCATCATTGTTCTTTATCATTGCATAATACTCCATTGTGTGTATGTACCATAGTTTGTTTATCCATTCATCTGCTGATGGGCATTCTAGGTTGTTTCCATCTTTTCGCTATTGTGAATAATGCTGCAACGAACATAGGTGTGCATATGTCTATTTGAGTGACGACTCATTTCTCTAGGATATATTCCTAGGAGTGGGATTGCTGGATCGTATGGTATGTCTATTTCTAGCTTTCTGAGGAAGCGCCATATCATTTTCCAAAACGGTTGTATCATTTTGCATTCCCACCAGCAGTGCATAAGAGTTCCGATGCGATCCTACATTTTGAATTGTCTTTCTTAACAATCATTGGTACAGGTTTCAGTAATGACAGTCAGGAGGGTCTTCACTGGTCCAACAAATTTCTATTCACTAAATGCAAGATATTTTCCAAGATTATCTTAGCTATTGTCTTACTACCTCAGGGCCTAGTTGATATGTCCTTGTGAGTCCTTGTGAGCCTTGTGAGTTCAGCTCCAGCTAGGTCACATTCTCTCTGCTCAAGGAGAGGGAATAATAACTCCAATATTATTTCCTAAATCAGCATGATGTTGTCAAGGTTCATCCATGTTGTCGCATGCATCAAAACTTCATTTCTCTTTCAGCTGCGTAATATTCCATTTGGTGTATATGCCACATTTTGTTTATCCATTCACATGCTAATTGACATTTTGGTTGTTTCCACCTTTTGGCCATTGTGAAAGTGCTGCAGTGAACATTGGTGTACAGGTTTCTGTTTGCATTCCTGCTTTTGCTTCTTTTGGATATATACCTAGGATTGGGAATAGGGGTCTTAATAAAACCCATGTTGTGCTATCTTTGGGGGCTCTCAATTTTACTGTGCATAACAACTACCCAAGAGAGAAGCTTGTCCACATGCAGATTCCTGGGCTCTACCCAGATAATCAGAAGCCCTGGTGGCACAAGCATTAAGTGCTTGACTGCTAACGGAAAAGTTGGCGATTCGAACACACCCAGTGGCTCCGTGGAAGAAAAGACCTGGAGATCTGCTTCCATAAAGAGTACAGCCTTGGAAACTCTATGGAGTAATTCTTCTCTGTCCTATAGGCTCACTATGAGCTGGAATTGACCTGACAGCAAACAACAATGTTGGTCAACTCTAATACAGACTTCCAAAGGACACTCTAATATTCCATTCTTCTGGAAGGCTGACTAAATTCAAGGCTTCTTGATTTGCTAAAAGTAGCTACTAATTCACAACTAAATGTGAGCTGCACAAAGGCCCACTGTCAGTTAACATGCTGAAGCTGACATGTCAGCTGGCATGCTGGGCCTGGGTAAATCACACATCCCACTACAACCTGTGCTAGTAATGGACAACAGCAGTCAAAATCCCAAAAGCCCTCAAAGAGGCTAATGGAGATTGAAACCATTGTTGTGATGCCAAGTAAAGAAGGATGGAGGCAGAATATCAGCAGAACTAACCCTTGCCTACAGGGTGAAGTCACAAATTTTGTCCATGGTACAGTGTGAATCTGTTTTTGCACTCTCTCCTAGAGACTCTTTCCAGTTTGGCCCCTCCGTTCCTTCAGAGCCATCTCCCTGACCCCAGTGGCCTAGACTCTTCTAATGGATTACTCTGGAATGGTTTGTCTTTCTTACAGCAAAAGAAAGGAATTTGATGTTCTCGTTGGAGAATAAAATGGTAGATAATGGTGCCCCTCCCATGATTTGTATTTGAAAAAGACCTGGACAATATTAACACAAGAGAACAAATCAATATGTGTCAAACTTCCCTGCATCTTTGTGGCAGAGAGAATGACAGAACCTCCAGTTTTTAGCTGGTTACATGGTTCCCAGAATAAAGACTATATTCCCCAGCTGCCCTCAGAGACATGTGTTACCCTGAGACCAAGTTCTGACCAATGAGGTGTGAGGAGAAGTGGCCTGGACAGTTTCTGGCTGGATGCTTCTGTAAATGGTAGTTGGCACTTGTGCTTTTCCCCTTCTTCTTTGTCTTTTCTTCCAGCTGTAGGCACAATTTGGGAACCATGAGAGCAAGGGTCACATATGAGGGGTGGCAAAAAGGTAAGGTGGAGGGGCCTGGGTCCCTGAGGACTTCATGGAATAGAGCCATTGTCAAGTCCTGGACCACCTACCCCTGGATATTAATGATAAGGCACTAAAATCCTATGTGGTTGAAGCCACTGTTATTTTGGTCTCTCTTACTCACAGCCAAACCTAACCATAACTGTTAAAGCCGTAATAGAGCTTCCTTCCTTCCTTCCTTCCTCCCTTCCTCTCTCCCTCCTTCTCTCCTTTCCTTCCTTCCTCCCTCCTTCCCTCCCTTACTCCTCCTTCCTTCCTTCCTTTCTTCCTCTAAATATCAGCCCAGACTTTTGTGAACTGCGGACTCATATATCCAACTGCTTACTTGGCATCTCCATTTAGATGTCTAATAGACATCTGTTATGGAGTGAATTGCGCCCAAAAAAATATGTGTTGTAAATCCTAATCCCTATACCTGTGGTTATAACCCCATTTGGAAATGGATTTGTTTTTGTTATGTTAATGTGACAGTATTAGTGTAGAACCTGTTGCCGTCAATTCTGACTCATAGTGACCCTGTAGAATGGAGTAGAATTGCCTCATAGAGTTTCTAAGGAGCACCTGGTGGATTTGAACTGCCAACCTTTTGGTTAGCAGCTGTAGCTCTTAACCACTACACTGTCACGGTTTCCATTAGTGTAGGCTATGTCTTAAATCAATCCATTTTAAGATATAAAAGAGCAGATTAAGCAAGCAGAGATGGGAAAGATAGATGCCATGCCACATTAAGATCACCAAGGAACAAAAGAACAGAAGCTGAAAAAGAGCCAAGGACCTTCTTCCAAGAGCTGACAGAGAAAGACTAGTGCCCTTAATTTGGGCTTCTAACCTCCTAAACTGTGAGTAAATTAATTTCTGTTCATTAACAACCACTTGTGGTATTTCTGTTATAGCAGCACTAGATAACTAAGACAGCATCTAAAACTTAACATGTCCAAAGCTAAATTTCTGATTCCTGCCCCTCCTAACCCATCTTAGGAAACAGTAACTCCATTCTTCTCGTTGCTTAGACCAACAATTCTGTCATTTTCCTTAACACTCCTCTCCCTTACATCCTCCATCAAATCTATCAGCAAATTCTGCCTGCTTTGTACATTACAACACACTCAAAACCCAACCATGTGTCACCACTTCTACTTCTTGTTACCACCCTAGAATATACTGCCATCATATCTAATCTCTGAAGTAGTCTCCTAACTGGTCTCTCTTCTGATCTTTTTTCCCATAGTTGTTCTCAACACAGCAACCAGCATGATTCTGTTAAAACATTAAGTCAGATAATGTCAATTCTCCGTTCAAAACTTCCCAGCGGCTCCTTGTCTCACTCAGAGTAAAAAGCAAAGTTCCTAAAACGGCCGACATGATCCAGCCTTTGTACTCCCTTTGCCTCTCTGGCCTCATATTCTGTCTCTCTGCGTATCTGTTCCAGCATCTACTGGCCTCCTTGTTCCTCACATAAGCCAAATACACTCTTGCCTCAGGGCATTTACACCTGTTCTTTCCCCCAGATACCCTTCAGGCTCTGTTCAAATAGAAAACTTCGCTAACATACTATTTATATTTATTTAAAATAGTAACCACCTCCACCTTTATGTATGTGTACAGATAGAGAGAGAAAAGAGTCCCTGGGTGATGCAAACAGTTAATGTGCTCGACTGCTAATTGAAAAGTTGGCAGTTTGAGTCCACCCCGAGGCATCTTGGAAGAAGCCGTGGTGATCTACTTCCAAGAAATTCGCCATTGAAAACCCTATGGAGCACAGTTCTACTCTGACACACATGGGGTTGCCATGAGTCAGAATCAACTAGATGTCAACTGGTAATATATATAGGTTTATTGTCTGTCCTACCCTACAGGCTGTGAGCTCCCTAAGAGTATCCATCTAACCAATAGGTTATATTCCAAAAGTCCATATATTAGTTATTTGGAACTTGCAACACATTTTCCGCATAGATTAATAATACGTATGAGGGTTAGATTTCCAAGCAAACTCCAGGAAGACATTTAATCAACTTGCACTTAGAGTATAGTGCTGGGATGGGGAAAAGTGCTCGGTTTCAAATTAAAAGGAAAAGGGAGCAGAAATGTCTTCTCCTGCACCTTTGGCAGAGGAGGGGCACCTCCTCTCTCAGCCTGTGCTCTGGAGGTAGACAGAATCACGTCCCAGTAGCAACAGTACCTTTCACCTCCAGACCCACAGGAGAGATAAGAAAATGGAAGTCTTGGTGTGTAATAGACTGCTACCTGGTTTCCTTTGGTCTAATTCTGACTTTGTTTGAAACCTTGTCCGACAGGTGAAAGAAAGTCCATTTTCTGAGCATGTCTAAATTCCCTCAAGTGAACACTGCAGAAACCATGCGAGCGCTAAAGGGAGGAAGGACACTTTTTAAGACAACAGTCTGGCATTTCCTGTTTAGCTGCAGTGACCTGGGTATCACCCAGGTGAACCGAGGGAGCCCCATGGTGGGGAAACAGTTACGGGCAGACCTGATTTTATATGCTGCAGAAACTGAGCATTTTTTCCTTCCTGCCCCTTATGAATGTGGCAATGTCGGAAGTGGAGTAACAGTTCCCTGATGAACCCTGATTGGCTTCCCTCTAGTTTTTACTTTAGTAAGTGCAGTCTAGACCCTACACCCTTACGTCTTATTTTTAATCCATTAAAAAAAAAAAAATTATTTGCCTAGTCAAAAGCAGTCCCTCAATCTACCTTAATTAAACATATCCCACATTTATGTGCATTTGCACATGCTTTCCTCCGCCTCCCCCTTCCCTCCTCACACAGGCTAACTTCCTTGTCAAATATGACCGGCTTCAGGAGGCCCTCCCAACTCTCAGGTGGGGTTCAGTCCCTCTCCCATGCTCTCCTAGTACCTTGTGCAAATATCAGTCTGTCCCCCTATGGGAGATCATCATTTCTGCTCTTCAGTGACCACAAGAGTGACCCAGCACAGTCAGTTTTATCAATAGTCAGTAAATGAGCAAACAAATATTCCTTCCTCTTGGCTCCTCTTGGTGCTATCAAAGCCCTGCACCTCCTCCACAAGGGGTATCTCTCTTGTCTAGATCCCTATTGTCTCTGTTGCTTGTGGCATTCAGAGTGGAAGTTACTCATTTATCACTTCGCATTGTTGTTTACTCATTCCTGTGCTTCTTGCCTCACCTGGCAGATGGTCTGGTGCTAAAAAGTCCAGACCTCATTTTGTATGTCGTTAGTGATTCCCTGGGTTTCTAAGTCAATACTATATACACAGTAGGTGATCGATAAATGATTGCTAGATGAGTATATGAATCCAAGAAAGACTTCTTTAAATTGCGTCCCAGTGAAGATGTACATTATCTTAGAGAGCCCTTAAAATAAAAAACAAAGAGCCTTTATCTGACAGCACCATTGTGGTGCCAGGAGCTATGCTTACACTGTCTTTGTGTATACATATGCTGTCTGGAGAGGCAGCTAAGCCTAGTGGTAAGAGCATGGGCTCTGGAGCCAGACTGCCTGGATTTGAATGCAGCCTCCCTTCTGGCCTCCCTTAGGCAAGTGACCTATCTATCTGAGACTCAGTTGCTGTATCTGTAAAATGAAGATAATAATAACAGGACCTACATCATCGAGCTGTAAAAAAGGTACTACGAAACAAGAAAAAAAAAAGGTTATATTAAATACTCAGCATAGTGTCTGGATTATAATAAGTGTTCAATAAATACAGTATTATTCTTCAGTGTAGCTTCTGATATGACCACAAAAAGTTTAATGGATTGACAGCACTTGGGGAAACCAGGGCTCAGTGATACTGGTCCCTGTATTATTCCAGCCATTTATATGGGCAGTGCCCCTGGTGGCATTACTGTAAGGAAAGGCATGGTGATTATTTTATTTTTATTTTTTTAATGTTTTCAAAAATTCCATTTATTTTGTTGTTATTGTTGAGAACATACACAGCAAAACATACAATTCAACCATTTCTACATGGACAATTCAGTGACACTGATTACATACTTCAAGTTGTGCAACCATTCTCACTCTCCTTTTCTGAGTTGTTCCTCCCTTATTAACATAAACTCACTGCCCTCTAAGGTTCCTACCTAATCTTTCGAGTTGTTGTTGTCAATTTAATCCCATAAGGACAGTTCTTAAAAGAACATAATGCTGAAGGCCGACATTTTTTACTAGTTAAGCTAAAATACTGTTTGGTTATTTATTTATTTATTTTTTATTCTACTTCAGGTGAAGGCTTACGGAACAAATAGTTTCTCATGAAACAGAAGTACACATGTTGTTTTATGACATTGGTTAACAACCCC
>NW_004444053.1:2677780-2685573 GCF_000243295.1 Trichechus manatus latirostris
GGTGCTTGGCTGAGTTCTTTATCTCTTCATTTGATGTTTTAGGGTTTCAGGATTGTTGTATTCTCTGTTCAGCTTAGTTTTTCGGATCTTTGCTGCAGAGGGATGGCGTGGTGCTTCTGCCTACAGCGCCATTTTGCCAGAACTGTACTGTTTGGTTTTAAGATGACTTCAGGAAATATTTTTGCTTTAAGGTTTAAAGATTATCTCAGGGCAATAGTTCCAGAGGTTCATCCACCCTCCATGGCTCCAGAAAGTTTGGAGTCTATAAGAATTTGAAATTCTGTTATGTATTTTTCCCCTTTTGATCAGGATTCTTCTATAGAATCTTTGATCAAAATGTTCAATAATGGCAGCTGGGCACCATTCAATTCTTCTGGTCTCATGGCAAAGGAGGCAGTTGTTCATGGGGCAATTAGCCACACATTCCATTTCCTCCTCCTATTCCTGACTCTCCTTCCTCTCTTGCTCTAGGTGAATAGAGACCAATTGTTGTGCCTTGGATGGCCGCTTGCAAGCTTTTAAGACCCCAGGTGCTACACAATGGACTAGGAAGTAGAACAGAAGCACTAAACATGTTATTAGACAGTAATGATTTTTAGAAGCCAGGTGCCTTGGTGGGTAGTGTCTCACCACATGACTGGACAAGTGACCATCTGGAACTCAGGATGCATTTCAGTTAAGTTTCCATAAAGGGCAACTTCCTTTCAATGGGATTGTTGGGTGCAATGCCAGGAGCTGGCAGGCACGAAAGACTCAATGTTATCATTTATTAATGCAAAATATTCTGTTAGCTAGGATATAGATGCTGTAAACAGCTAGTTTGCCTACAGAACCTATTTCTTTAGGGCATAAAATCTTTCTCGTCACTCAGTATTGAGATGAATATAAATTAAATTGTAATCAAGTTTATGCAAAAAAATTTTTTTTTTTTTTTGTATTTTTGAATGTCTTGCCTCCCAGCTCCTCCTCAAAGTAAAATGAATGCAAAACAGTCTTTTTCCATTTCTTCCCTTTGGTTTAATCCCTACAACTGGCAATTTTCTCAAATGATATGGAATGGTACATTACTTCATAAAGAAGAAAGGTACGCATATCTTACAGGGTATATAACGCTCTTTGTTCTATATGATTCGTCTGCCTACCTATTTGCCTGCTTACCTGAATGTCTGTTTATATGTCTTGTGCTAGTCAATAGCAAGGCAGCCATTTTTATCTGCATAACTCCCTCCTCCCTCTGTTGGTTACAAGGAAGGGAGAAGCCCAGGCCAAGGCAATCAATGCTTAGGTTTCCCAGCAACCTATAACCTGGTAGGAAAATGTGAACTGTGCCAATCTGATTCCCTCTGTCTAGAATCCACACTAAAAGCAAAGTGATCCTTTGCCAGTTAGCAATGGGAATTGCAGCTGAAAGATCATGAGAGACAGGACCACAAAGGCTTTAGTCAGCTGAAGCTGCATGTAATCATTGTAGGGAGCTAAGGAAGCAGAGGAAGCCAGGTGGTGGTCAGAAGGAAGTAGCGAACACGCAGTGAGCAGCAGAATGGTGTCAGTGGGCAGAGGCTGGAATAAAGAGCTCCAGACTCTGGCCCAGCACCTTCCCCAGGACAGTACCTATAAGACTAGTGTACTGCAGAACCTTGCCCTGGAGTCCAAGGATTCGTGTCCCCTTCCCCCGCCACACACCCCCAACCCTCAATTGCTCCATGTGTATCCAATTTATTGGAGTTAGATTGTGGGGGAGGGAGGCCTCTTTTTTTTTTTGCAAGTGCAAGAGCTTTTTCTAAAACATCCATCTTGAGTCCTTGGCTCAAAAATATCATGACGGCAGCTCACTGGCTCATGCATAGTTTTGGGAAGGTCCAAAGAAAAACCATTGCTGTCGAGTCTATTCCAACTCACAACGACCCTATAGGACAGAGTAAAACTGCTCCGAAGGGTTTCCAAGGAGCAGCTGGTGGATTCCGACCCTTTTAGCAGCCGTAGCTCACCATAGCTCTTAACCACTGCACCACTAGGGCTTCAATTTCACATGGGGTTCTGAAATTGTGCACTACGGATTAGTAAATAAGCACAAGTGACCCTGTGTGCACCTTGTTTATTGGGTAATCCATCCGTGCATCATGCTGCTCCAAAGGCTAACCTGTTGCCATCAAGTCGATTCGGACTCACAGCGACCCTTTAGGATAGAATAGAACTGCCTCATAAGGTTTCCAAGGCTGTAAATCTTTACAGAAGCAGATTGCCACATCTTTCTCCCATGGAGTGGCTGGTGAGTTCAAATGGCTGACCTGTTGGTTAGCAGCCAAGTGCTTTAACCACTGCGCCATCAGGGCTCCTAGGCTCCAAAGGCTAGAACTAGGATTAGGCAGAAGTTATAAGGAGTTAGGTTTTAGCTCAGTGCCATGCCTAGAGTTGCCCAGCCATGGAATGTTCCTCTTTAAGGTAGGGAGTACACCACCCCTGGAGGTATTCAAATAGAGGCTAGTTGACCAGCCCTCTTGGGCCCCAGAAGGTAGGGGTTTGGACTACAGGATCTCAGATATTATCTTCAGCACTATGCACAATGATCCTATTTACAAGGAAACTCATTACCCTCACTAAGGCCACAGAAACAAGTTGAAGATTAAGCAGACCATAAAATAGATGTTCTCTCTCATCTCTAGGAGACTTCAAGTGGTCCAGCAAGAAAGGGGTCAGAAAATGCCCCCCATCCATGTCTCATCCTCATCTGTCCCTGGGCTGATGAGACCATGTCTCCCTGCCAGTGGAGTGGTATAGAGGGGCCTCCCTCACTGAGCTTAGCCTCTCAGAGAGATGTTCCTTGTCACCTTTTAAGCAAATGGAAAGTTCTGGAAAGGAACTTTTTTTTTTTAAGCCTAGAGGATGTTGTGGTTGGTGCCAGACATTTTTCCAAGGAAAAAACAAATTCAACCAACTAACCCTACTGGGAAAGTACAAAGGAGCAGGTATGCTAGTTCTGAGAGGTCTACCAGTAGTTTAGCACTGTCCCCCACTGGCCTTCAGTTCTGGCATCCATCCAGGTTTATGTGCCTCTGTGGTCCTGCCAGAAGAAGCAAAGCAGAAATCATGCTTTGTGGTCCTCCTCCTTCATGATCGCCTCCACGGTCCACATGCCTAATAAGAAATTGGCAAAGGACAGGGGGTGGTAGAGAGGAATCTCAGCATGTCTCCATACACCACACTGCTTTCTGGATTCACCAGCTTCTTGACACACAACTTACAAAACAAGGCAGCAGAAAGCAACTTCAGGAAGTCTGCCAGTCCTGGCCTGGTGAGCAAGGTGATGAGCAGGTAGCCTGTCACTGCCACTGATGGCAGGAAACGTTCAACTAACCAAGTGGGCCTCATTGCAAAGGCTCTTTTCCTGTCATTTTCATACTGTGCCCTCACCCAGGGCAAAGACTCAATTCCAGACCCAGTGAGACAAGAAACTTTAAATGAAAGTATTGAAAGGAAATATCAGCTTGTCCTCGTTCAGGGTCTCTGGTTTCTTTAAGAAAGCAGAACCCTTCTGGAGAATGATTTGTTTTTCTATCAAACCCACAGGGTCCATTGTGAAACACAGAAGGACGCCCTGTGGGGCAATCAGCATCCATGACTAATGGTTAGGGTGCTCAGTCCAGCCCCGGGTCAGGTGTTATCCAGGCATCCACCTAAGTCCTTGCCATAGTGACTGGTCAGGCAGCATTTCCCAGAGCTTGTCTCACCCGGCCCTCTTTGCCCTCCACTGCACAGCCTCCACTGCAGAGCTGTGCATTCCAGCCACTTTCCACTGCAAACAGAGCCTGCCATTGAGCCATTTTCCTCAGCACTGCACACAGCATCTGCTGCCAGGATGAGTCACCATGCAACACATACCCTCAGCCCCTCCTCTCTGTACTTAAAATACTCTAGGGCTGGCTGAACAGAACCCCATGCATGACCAGCACGTGTGTGTATGTGGGCTTGGCAATATAGCCCTCGGAGCCCTCTGTGGCAGACTGCATTGCATCTGGCCAAGGGGTTGGGACGGCCAATGGCCCTGGGGTTCTGTTTTCCAGATCTGGATCTTCCTCATGCTGCCTGCCAAGTTACACCCTCTGTTTTGTAGGCAGGTGAAGCTCCATTTTAGCCTCTCTGATCTCCAGCAGAAGTACTAGACTGCTGGCAGTTGACTTGTTCTGGCTTTTCTCTCAGCCTGGCTTCTGCAAATAGGACTGCCCCATCCTGTTTTCACCTATGGTCCCTGTCCTTGCCCCAGGGGAGACTCAGCTTCAATCACAATAGCAGCCAGCTGTTTCTGGAGTTGGAACCTGTCATCCTCACTTGAACAGAGATCCCTGTCTGCTGCCATTCCTGCTTTCTGCTTTCTCTCTATCCACCCCCACACAGAGCACCAACCTTGGGCAGAACCAATCACAGTACTCCAGAACCACCCCTCTTCCTAGTCTGCATAGACAAAAGGATGAAAATTGTTCTTTGCCCTGAGCCTTTAAGCTGAGCTGAAGAATTTCTTCCTCATTTTTTCTGCAGAGAAACACTGGACCTCCACAACCATGTACTGAGCAGCTTTCTTAGTTCCCCATGGTCCACACCTCCCCCCTACACCCAGCCACACACTCCTAGCTACCAGCCTCTTCCCTCCCTCTGGGGAACCACACACCTCCTGCTCTCAACCTGCTGCTACAGTACCCTTCACTGAAAGGGCCTCAGGACAAAAGCTCAGCCCAGCACAGCCCAAAGGGACATCCTGTGCTTGAGTTATTCATTACTATAGTTAGAGGAGGTCACAGAGCAGGAAGCACATTGGAAACCAAAGGGAAAGGTGACATAGAGGGTGGGGAATTAGGGTGAACTTCTATGGGCTGACGGGAAGGAACTCTGAGTTCTGGAAGGGGGTGGGTATCAAAGCAGGAAGGTGGCAAAGCCATAGCAACAGCCCCAAGGTTAGACAAGGTCAAATGGAAACAGCTAATATAATTAAGCCAGCTACTTAACAGCTCTTGCTATGCACCAGAAATTGTGCTTAGCACCTTCCCACATGTCTCATTTAATCCTCCCAACAATGTGTCATTCCAATTTCACAACTAGGGGAACAGACCTGGAGAGAACAAGTGACTTGCCCAAGGTCACAGAACTAGTGGTGGAGCTGGGGGTGTGAGTGCAGGTCTGACATCCTCTAACCATATTGCTTGCTGTCTGTGGCCAGGTAGTTATGGGTAAAAATATTCTACGTGGTAGGGGGGACAGGTAGAATCTGAGGTAAGCCATTGAGAGAAATCTGGATCCCATAAAGGCTGAGATGTTCTCCAGCAGTAGTACCAGGTTTTGGTGGAAACATGGAGGTTTCTAGGAAGCCTGGGGTGGAGCCGGGGGTGGGCAGTTGGTTTAGAATGAAAGGCTGAATTGGCTGTGCAGGCACGACTCTTAGGCCCTCATCAGAACCTGGGAAGAGTTTACATGCAGTGGAGGGAGAATGGGGAAAGTTAGGGAACTAAAATTTGAGAGGGTAGTATCCCACAGAGGAAGACAGTAGGTCAAGGACAAGGGAGAAGGCCTATCCTTGCCAGATATAGAATCAGACTACTTAGCATTTGCAACTGCCCTGGAGAGCTAAGACAGGGCACTTTTTTAAGAAAAAGGGGGTTCTAAAGTATATGGTTCTCTCTGCATACTGTTTTACTACACGCTTCTGTAAGACGAAAAGATAGAGGGAGAGAGGGAAAGAAAGGAGAAAATTAAGGAGGGATGGGATAGGGTCACTATGAGTCAGAATCTGACTTGATAACAATGAGTTGTGTTTTAGGGATGGGAAGGGTGGGGATGGGCACAAGAAGGGGCACCTTGCCTTCCCCCCAACTCCCTCCTCCCTTCCCATGCTACCTTCCCACCCTACTCATCCCTTCTTGCTGATTCTGCCCACAGGCTTTCCTTCCTCTTATGTAGTGGACACTCAATAAACACATGCCCTTCCCAGCAACCTGTCCTGCTGGAAACTCCTCCATTAGGAAACTTGTGCTGGGTGGGGAGCAGAGGCATCAAATCTGCAGGTACAGCCTCTTCCTGCAGTTCTCCTACCACAGACTTGGGGCACTTCCAACATAAACACTGCAGGGGCTAAGGAGGGGATGGCTTCCTTTCTCAGCACACAGTTCTCACAGTGTCCATGACAGAGCCCTGCAGGTTTGCCCACGTCTGGCAGGGGCCTTGAGAAGGGTTGGTGGGAGAGAGCTCATTCTATGGCAGTGCAAGGTCAACCTTGGGCCTGCAGCTTGACCTTGGCGACAGAAGTGTGGCCTGGAGGAACATCCACGTACAGGGTAATTTCTAGATATGGGACTGGGAAATCCCCTTTTCCAGGAAGGGTCACCTTGTTCCCTGGGGGAAAGAGCTTCTCTCTGGTGGCTACAGAGAAACCCCACGTTTTCTGCTGTATCATTGCCCTGACAGGCATGTGTGAAGCTGCTCAGGGGCTCACTGCAGGGGGATGAAACCAAGGAGTTTGGCTTCTCAGCAATAGCGGATAAAGGATGGGAAGGGGGACTGTGTGACTACAACTGCCATGCAACTTCTTGCCATATGAGCTAGGTCTCCTCAAAGACACTTTTGCCCCCCCCGGGGTTTCACAGCAGAATGAAGTGGTCGGTACCCGCAAAGGGGCATAAAAGCCTACCAAGGAGAATACCAGCCGTCGGCCTGGCAGTAAGGAGAGTGCTCAGTGGCTGGGTCACGTGCAGACATTGTCGCCTGGGGTCTAGACTGGCGTGGGCTGCCATGCAGTGCAACCGGTCTCCGATGGGCGGATTTACTGGGGCTGCTACTTGCGGCTGCACCGGGGTTGGACGGCGACAATCTCAGGGTCTGGCAACTGTCCTGCTCGGGTGGCTCAGGTCGCCCACAAGGAGCCGGGCCTGATGGTGGGGCTGGCCTGGAACGAGAGGGTAAGGCTGGAACTGCGACCACAGTGGCAGGGAGCGCCGAAGGGCGGCAGGTGCAGCAGCCGAGCGGCGGGGCGGAGCCGGCAGAGTCCCCGACTCTCAGGCGTCCCCGAGTGACCTTCCCCCACCCGCAAGGGCCTCAGATGGGTGGACTTCCTACAGAGGGAGGCCGGAAGCCGTGAGTGCGCGGGTGAGGCCAGGCAGGAGGGAGGGGCTGCGCCAGTACAGCCGGGCCGGGGCCCCCAGCGTCCTCGCGGCGCGGGACTACCTAGCCAAAGCCCGCGCTAGATGACTCAGTTGCAGGACCCCCGCACCGCGGAAGGAGGGGTTTGCGCCAGGCGACGGCGGGGAGGGGATTGCGCGGACCTGCTACGCGCTCCTTGCCTGCCCTCCGCGCCGCGGCTCTGCAGCCCGCCCCTCCCGCGGCGGCTCTTTGTGCCGGCCCCGTGCCCGCCCCTCGGGCCCTAGGCCCCGCCCCCCGGCGGCGATTGGCCAGCCGAGCCGCTGGTGGGCGGGGCCCAGGGCCGCCGTGGCGCGGTATATAGTAAAGGCAGGGCGTGCGCCTTCAGCCCATTTCTCTTCTGGCGGCGTGCGTACGCGTGGCGGGCCTGCGTCCGGTCTGTCCGTCCTTCCCCATTTCTCCTGCCTCTGGCCTCTCTCCGCAGAGGTCACAGGAGGGCGGGGTCCGAGAACGCGTCCCTAGGGGCAGCGGGAGCCGCAGCTTGCGGGTTCGCGGAGCCCCCCAGCCTTCAGAGCGAGAGGAGCGCGTGGCGGACCAAAGAGAGCCCAAGAGCGGCCCTGCGCCCACCAATAGGTGCGGGCTCGGAGCCACCCAGCCTCGCGGTCCCTCCCTCC
>NW_004444053.1:2685673-2711769 GCF_000243295.1 Trichechus manatus latirostris
CCGCTGCTGCCTCAGCTCCTCCAGCCCACGTCTCACACTCGGAGAGCCGCAGCGGCAGCGGCCAGCACAGCCTGATAGAGCCAGGCCGGCGACGCGACCGGCAGCCGGAGAGGACGTGCGGTAGCTCGCCGCAGCCACCCACCCTCAGCCCTCGGGGCAGCTGCTGACCCGCCACCATGGCCCGGGGAAAAGCGAAGGAGGAGGGGAGCTGGAAGAAATTCATCTGGAACTCAGAGAAGAAGGAGTTTTTGGGCAGGACCGGTGGCAGTTGGTGTAAGTGTGGGTCCGCAGCCCTTGCCCCCGCGCCTTCCTTGCCTTCTTGGGCGGCGCAGCCATCCCTGCGCAAGATCTGCGGACCGCTCTGCATTCATCGCGCTAGCGAGGGTGGAGGGGGGCCGGGTGGCGGGCGTTGCTCGGGTTGCGCTGGCCTCGGCTTGTCATCCTGTGCGGAGTGCGAAGTCCCCAGGATGGGGCGGGAGCACACCAGGTAGAAGGTCATAGATATTGTACCGGTCTTGTCTTAGTAATTTGCAATCCATCCTGTCGAGCGTCGCTTGAGCCTTTCCCTCCTAGGAATAGTTAGGCTCTGGGAGACTAGGTATATCTCGCCCTGTAGTCATGCCCCACGTCCTTAAAAAATGGGGCTTGGGGTTGTGAGAACCTCATGCGGTAATCGGATCTAATGCTGCGGGGTTGTGTGTATAGCATTTTCTAGTCTAAATATGTACTCCAAAAGAGGCAGAGGAAGGGGGGAGGAATCCATCCAGACTGCAGTATTTTGTAGCGATGGCCAGTCTGCCCTGGTGACCTTCGCAGGCGGCACCACAGCCAAGAAATGCCCAGGAAACTCCATGTCAGGACGCCGTTTCTGAGCCTTGTCCCCAGAACGGCAAAGTTTGGTTGTTTTAAAGGTCTACACAGACAGATGCAGAATCACTAGCTGGTGTTGATTACGGTAAAGGGTTAGTCTAAGAAATAAATGGCACAAAGGTAGAAGCAGCTAATCTTACAAGATTTTGTGCAGCCTGTTGCTTGGCTGGACGGACATTTTTTTCCCATTGAAAACCAGATACCTTAATTCCTTTCCGCCTCCTACACCGGAAAGGGTGACATGTTTCTTTGGAAAAGGTCATTTTGAAGGGCAGAGTTGTAGGCAAATCTGTAAGAGTCGTGACTGTGGAAGAAGGGAGGAAACTACCCCGCCCCCGCATCACTGTCCCCTCTCTCTCAGTATCATCACCATCATCCTCTCCACCACTAGCACCACCACTGCAGCCACAGGGAACCTTGAATAGGGGCTGATAACAGTGTTCCTGGCTGGGAGGGTCTGTGGAAATTGGCAGAGTGAGTCAGGGAAAATAAGTGCTTGGATGACATTTTGAAATGGAAGAAACTGGAATATATGATTTTTTTTTTAAAGAAAAAAAAATGCAGCTTGTGAGTCTTTCTTGACTGAAAAGTAAAGGGTTAATAATGCATCACACTTCAAGGTTAGTCAAGGTGAGGCCTTATTCCAAGGTATTACATGGGCCTACCAGAGCCAGCAAAAATGGAGATCTCAAAGGCAATGGCTTTTAGCTTTATTTTACTTTGGTGAGACTGTTCTTCATTAGGATTATTGCCATAGTTTCTCAGGCACAAAGATAGCTTCCTGTGTTTTCTTAATGTTGAGAGGAAAACCTGAAGTACTGCCTGGATAAAGCAAAAATGGATAGGATGAACAGCTCCTGTCAAGGCCATCTCCTAGCAACTCCTTGTAACTTGAGCGAGGCCTGGGAGGTGCACTGCAGATCAGGGCACCCTTCTCCCTTGGCTTTGCTAGGCCTTACTTCCCTGCTGGTCTGACCCCAGCAGGGTCACTGGAGGCATGGGCTGCATTTACACCAGACCCCTTGTGAAATTTGCCCTCTAGTGTTTTTCTCATAAAATATCTTTCTTTCCTCATTCCAATTCCATGCTTCTTAGAATAATATTTGCTTTAGAGGACAAGGCAGTATAGAACGACTTGTTCTTTAGGCTGACATTTAATGGGGCAGCACCTTCATATGAGAGAGAGAGTGTATTGATATTTGTGTCTTGACACCACATCCAGCAAGGTGTTGATACACTGATTTATGAGTTTAGACACCAGGACTGGTGTGTGCTTGTCTCATCTTCACTGCCATTTTCCAAGGTGAAGATGCTGGGCTGAAAATCCAATTTTTGTTTTGTGCTAATACGTCTTTTCCCTCTGGCAATGTGAGAAATGCCAGAGCCTCTTAGGCAGAGAAAGCCGCAGCAGTTGCTGCTCACATGGAGAAAATGGAGCCCTGGTGGCACAGTGGTTAAGAGCTCAGCTGGTAACCAAAAGGTCAGCAGTTTGAATCCACCAGCCGCTCCTTGGAAACCCTATGGGGCAGTTATGCTCTGTCCTATAGGAGGGTGCTATGAGTGGGAATCAACTCTACTGCAATGGGTTAACTGGTTTATGGAAAAAAATACACCTTTTCTAGAAAGCACTGGGCCAAACGTGGATGCCCTTGGGACCAGGACAGGATGCCCTTGGCTCTGTTTTGCTTATAGGCAGATTTTCACCAAGATGGACGCAGGAGACTTGCCTGTCATTTGCTGGAGAAATCACAGCACACAGATCACTTTATGCCTCCAACCTTTTTATGAAGTTAATACAGGCATTGGCGGGGGCTTTGGTATTTACAACTGGGCCCAGATGCTAGTTTCTCCATTTGCCAATGACGCTTTGAAGGGCACTATTTTTTTTTTTTTTTTCACTGAAAAAACCTCTATGCCACTTGTGTTTAAAAAAAAGAAAGAAAGAAAGAAGAATTGCATAAAAAGGAAAAATCCTCTCAAGGGTACTCCCGCTGGTTGGTGCTCTCGTCCAGCTGCTTTTTGAACTGGCCTGGTGGCCTGCAGCTCAGAGAGCCCACTGCACAGCCCCTGCTAGTCCTGCATTCTCCTCTAAGCAAGTGACCTCACAGCAGTAACTGGGGAGATTTTGCTAAATAATATCTCTGGGCAAAGGAGGCATATCCTTGTGCTTGCACCATGACTTGTTTCTCTGTTGCTCTATTTGCATTTTACTTTGTAGCCTTGATTATGTACCTTCTTGTGTGGTTAGAATTAGATATCTGGAGTCCAGGGGATAAAAATAAAAATGCTGCAGTTGGTAGAAGAGGTAAATGTGGTTAAGCTCAGTGCACTCAGATGAGTTTGGGGCAACAAGAAAAAGGAAGGAAATGTGAATCAGGGCTGTAACAGCACCGTTGCTGACTGTGTTATACCAACTCGGGCACTTCTTAGACCATTCACTGGAAAAAATTTCCAATTCTCTTGACATCACAGGCAGCTTGGGTACAGAATGCAGCAATTAACCCTTGTCCTGCTGGGAGTGAGTGGGCAGCTGTGGGTCTGAGTTACAGTCTTTCATCCTTCCTTATCTTTGCTTTTTCCTTATTCTTTTCTTTTGACAGAGGAAAAAAAGGATATGACTAAGCATTTTGGTGTGGTTTTATGTGTGTTTTACTTGTTTTAACAGCTCTGATTTCCTCAGAACTATTTATTGCCTGATAGGAAAGTTGGGTTTTTTAAAACTATGGAGAAGGCAGTGTGGCTAATCCCGCAGTTGTGTACCTGTCCTTGACCCCATACACACACTCTCCTGCCATATGCACACCTTTCAATGATACTGTTGTCCTGTGGCTTTTCCCAAGGACCCCAGGATTTAATGCAGGAAGTCTGGAGTGACCCAGGGCTCCATGTGCGGTCCTGTTCCTAACTCCATAACTGTACTGCTCACTTGCTCCCACTTGTGCACACACAGTGAGCACAGAGTTTGGCTGGCACCAGACTGCCTGGCGATGCCTAGCACAGCCTGTTACTATGTGGCTAATCAGGGAGATAATCCTTGTAAACCAGTAACTGATAGCCTCATTCCAGTCTGTGTGCTTCATGTTTTGTTGGTGTTTTTATTTTTTTTTTTGTTTAGCTTTTGTAGCTTTTTCTGCCTCCATCTTGTTAACTGTGGGGGAAAAAGAAAATGCAATCTATCGAGTAAGTGATTACTCTGATTCCACAGTTACTTGCCATTTTTACTATAGGATTTCTTTTTTCCCCCTCATCCTGTTCTCCTGAGGGGAAAGTCCATGCTTAGTCAACAACCCACCTCACAGGTAGGGTGATCGTATAAAGCAGGGGAGCATGTCGGGTTTCTCAGCTCTCTGTTGCTCTTTCACAGCCTAAAAACTTGCCAGCATTTGAGTGTTTGGAGAAGCACCAGAGCCTGGATTATCTTATTTAAATGTCATCATATTTGAAAGGCATTGCATAAGCACCCAAAAACAGCTCTAGGTTTTATTGGTGAGCTCTATGAATTTGATTTTTAATTTAGAGAATACAATTATTCGTTTCCTATACAGAATTTTGGAAACCCTGATGGTGTAGTGGTTAAGATCTACAGCTGCTAAACAAAAGGTTGGCATTTCGAATCCACCAGGCGCTCCTTGGAAACACTGTGGGGGCAGTTCTACTCTGTCCTGTAGGATTGCTATGAGGGAATCGACTTGATGGCAACAGGTTTGGTTTTGGTTTTATACAGAATTTTAGTTCTAAGTGAACACTCCTCCTACCTGTACCCCACCACACACACTATGATGGAGGGCTGCTCCCCCCGCCCCATCTTCACCCCACTGTCGGCAGGACTGAAGTTTGCCCTCTTGATTAGTGTTGGAGAAGGAAGCTGTGGGAGAAGCAGGTTGGAGGGGAAACCGGGAAGGAAGTCACTCACTCTGGGCCACCCAGACTTTTCATTCTGAGCATGTGATTGCATCACAGCCCTTGTCTCTTATCTGTTCTCCTTGCAGTTAAGATCCTTCTCTTCTATGTAATATTCTACGGCTGCTTGGCTGGCATCTTCATCGGAACCATCCAGGTGATGCTGCTCACCATCAGTGACTTCAGGCCCACCTATCAGGACCGAGTAGCCCCTCCAGGTAAGATGAATATGAATAAGTTCAGTTCTTCCAGAGGTAAAATGGGCGTTTCTTTCTTAGTGGAGGAAATGTCTTGAAAATTCTTGTGTGAAATGAACCCTGGAGGAGAAAGTAGGAACTTGTTCCTACAGCAGCCAGATCTCCTGCCTGCGTTGTAGAGCTCCCCAGGGGCTGCAGACATCTTTTCACAGCTCTGGAAGGGAGTGGGGAGGGCCATGGTCCTTGAACAGCCCACCATCACCAGCTGTGTGACTGCCAGCATACCCTCTAAGATGGGCTCAGTCTCCTTATTGGGGAGGGGTGGCAGTGAGATCATGGAAGGGCCTTTCCAGCTCTAACGCACATTTTTCACTTTCTTAAAGGAAGTATGACTCAGATAAATCCTGTAAAACCCACTGTGGCTCCTCTTATAAAAGGCTGATTTATTTTTAGGTAAGAGGAGAAGCTCCGAAATGGCCGACTGCTCATCAGGAAAGGAGCCGGGGCTTCAGGGTTCGGTTCTCCCACTTGCTGTTGATTTTTCAGTTTGACCTTGAATGAAGTCACTCACTTTTCCTTCTCAATATTTATACCTGTTTGTTTAATAGGAGTCTTGTTTACCTGCTTTGTACACCTGCTTGAACTGTCTACTTTAGCTTTGGAAAACTCGGTTAACGAAAAGATTGTCATAGAATATTGCAAAATACCACATGAGTCCCCTGCTGTGACTTTTGGGTGGAGTGACCTGCACTGCGCCCGCAGCTGTGCATGTCCACACTGGTCACTAAACCCCAGGGAAGGCCTGCTGCTGGTAGGCCTGGAGCTGACAGGAAAAGACAGGAGCAACAGCAAACAAGATTTTACTCTCTGGCTTCTCTAAACTTCATTGTTCGGAGGACCTAGAGAAAGAGGAAGTGTTGTATAACTTCCGGGTTCTCATGGTACAAGTGACCTTGAGGCTCCCGCTGGAATGTGGCAATGACTTGTCCCCTCTCCACTTTCCCTGGACAACGGTTCAGTAACAGCAATATTTAGGGGACATTCTTGAGGCCGTCTGCATAGCATTGAGCAGCGTAGATCAAGTATTGCTGCCTGTCACAGATGTGTCACCCCTGCCTCTCTCTCGGGGGTTGGAAAGACAGAAGAAAATTGTTCAAAATATGGAGGTGGCAAATATGTCTTGTAGCCCCAAGTCAAATAGTGCTCTACTGTAAGAGGAAAACCCAGAATATTTCTAGATAGTTAAATTTAGATCCAAGGAATTTTGGAAGTGGAAAGAGAAGTGCGTAAGTATATAACATGACAAACCTTAAAAATCCAGTTTCCAGCAATTATTTCCCAAAAGAAATGGGTCTATGGAAGGGCTGAAATGCATCCTGATGTGCTCGTAGAAACTGGAACCTTCAATAAGCACATTCTGCACTGGCTTTTGTGACTGTAAAGACAGTGCATCTCCTCGTGTCCTCTTCTGCTAGAATTTTTATGGTAGTATTAAGGCGTAGTGGTTAAGTGCTATGGCTGCTAACCAAAACGTTGGCAATTCAAATCCACCAGGCACTCTCTGGAAACTTCAGGGGGCAATTCTGCTCTGTCCTATAGGGTCGCTATGAGTTAGAATTGACTTGACGGCAACAGGTTTTGTTTTGTTTTTGGTTTATTAGTAGTAATAATTTACATTTGTGTAGGTTTTTTTTTGCTATCACAAGCTATTCTTCAATCATAATGCTATTTTACAACAATTCTTACACCCAAAGCCAAAAATGACCACAAAATCAAACATTTCCTTTAACTTTCTAGATTTAAAAAAAAAATAGTCCTGACTACATACACTTGGGGGACTCAGCCTTTATTAAAATGAACAATTTTCTTCATGTTCTTTGCAAAAAGAAATTGCCAACATGCTGGGTCTTTTAAATAAAGACTTGCCGGTGACCTTGCCTGTGAAAACTCCTGGCTGAGGTGCTCAGCCCCTCCAGTGCTCTCCTTCCTCGCCTTTCTTCCAGTCCCTCCCTGAAAGACAAGTTCTTTGCACCTATATTTAGTGTCCTCACAGCAGTTGGACTGGCCTGACAAACACGTCTCCAAAGGAATGCTGGTGGTTCATCTTGCATTCCTGTCCTTTGGTCTGAGTTGCAGGAAAAGTGCTTCCCGAGCCCTCCGTCTCCCCCGTCTGTCCCTGGGTTCTTTATAATTTCTCTGTCTTTCCTTTTCTTCATCCCTTCATGCATCCACCTTGCCTGGGATTCTTTGTGCCTTTACTAAGAGGCAGGATGTTTGTTTGAAAATGATGGTTACATTCGCTCAGGGAGGACATGTGAGCCAAGAAGTGTAGCCATTGGACCACCCCTAAAGCACTGGATGGATGGATAGAAACAAACAAACACAAACAGTTGCCATTGAGTCGTCTCGGACTCATGGTGACCCCACATGTGGCAGGGTAGAACTGTGTGCTCCATAGGGCTTTCGGTGGCTGATTTTTCAGAAGTAGATCTCCAGGAACTTCTTTAGAGGCACCTTTGGGTGGACACAAACCTCCAACCTTTTAGTTTGCAGCCTCTGAGGACCCCCTAACTGGACCCTCCTCTCTTGACATCCTTCAGAGCAAACCTTAAGAATTTGTATTTTTGACAGGCAGTAATGACTGTTCGTTAAGTATCTAGACTGGACAAATGTGTGGAAGAAACCCTGACAAGCTTTAGCTTTAGTATCTCCAAGCCTCCGTTTTCATGACTGTAAAAAGAGGGGAAATCATATATTTAAGTCAAATGAACCTAGCAATTGTGAAATATTTTGAACATCATTTAAAGATTTCACATAGAAGGACTTAACTAATGCTAATTTGAGGCCTGGATACAAATCTGGCCTGACTGGGTTTTGACTGCTCTTTACACACGGGAACACTTTGTAATTAGATCTCCTCTAAACAACATGTGCAAATGTGGCCAAATGAAGCAGTGGCAATTGTGCAGTGCAGTTGGGTCTGTATACCTAGAATATTGGCTAAGCTGATAGACCAAATGTGAAAGCCCTAGAGAAAGGACTAAACCACAAAATAGAAGTGAAATTTAAGAAAAACGGGTAACGTAGGCAGTTTCTTGCCCCTGAGCCTTGTGGCTGTTAGGGTGTCTGATGTTCCTGACAACATGTTGCCATGGGAGCGGGCACAAATCCGCCTGCTGTTCAGGAAGGCACGGAGCTAGAGCCTCAGCA
Organism: Trichechus manatus latirostris; assembly: GCF_000243295.1. NCBI lineage: Eukaryota > Metazoa > Chordata > Mammalia > Sirenia > Trichechidae > Trichechus > Trichechus manatus. Next base: position 2,693,851 of record NW_004444053.1, read on the forward strand.
GAAATGTTAGCTGAGCCACATAATAAATTGCTGTTTTTGTAGGTCAGAGTGGTCCATAATTAGCAATTTCATATTGCCTAGCCTAAGTATCAGCGTAGCCCCCGAGTTCCTAAGACATATAGGCTCAGGATAAATTTTACCTGAAAAGGCAAAGCAGGGACTTTGGAGTTGGACACAGTCTCCATCACTCCACACACTACGCAGCCTCACTAAACCTCAGTTTTCTCATCTGTAAATTGGGAATAATACCCTGTGAATATTACATGAGATGGTAAATATGTATTCAGTTAGTACTTCTCTGTAGGGGCAAAACTAATGGCACTAAGTAAAGGATAGCAGCTGACAGCCCACCTCTGTTTTATAGCCCTGCCCTTCTAGCAGCAGAAGCTGCTGCTTTGGGTATAGAATTCATCTTTGCAGGCTGTGAGCTATGGGTGACATGGCAGGGGTGTTTTAACTGGAATTTTCATGCAGCTAATAGACTCAGCTTTCATGGAACGCGTTTGGGAGAAGTCGGGTTAGGAAAAAAGTTTTTAAGAATTTTAGTAAACTTAAATGACACTGTATTGGTTCTATAGTCTCCCTTTAAAGTACTCTTGCTGGGTTAGCCCCTGCCAAGCTTTGAGCCACCAGAGGAGACTCATATTAAAGCCCGACAGAAGCGGTCGGCAGGCATGTCTTCTCCTAGAGGGAGATGCTGATAGCAGCTCTGCTGAAGAGGGCTGAGGAGACATGCACACATGCATGTGCCCCACACATGCAAACACATGTGTACACATGCACATGCACACTGACCAGGTCCTGCCCCTGATTTGACTCTTGCTGCTTGCCCAGTGATGTAATGGAAAAGTCTACTCTCCTCAAGCTCACTGCTGCCCTCACCACCCTGTGGCCCATTTAGCAACAGTGGAATAAAGTGAAGGTCACTGTGTGTCAATCGGTGGGTCCAGGGTAGATTCCCCGCTGACTTACTTCCTGCTAAGCAAGTATGAATGTATAATCCTGTTCTTCCTCTTAAGATTATGGGTGACTTTTTGTTCTGCTTTAAAGTAGAGATGGCTCAGTGCTGTCAGAACTCACTTTAAAAGGGTCCTATTCTTGACATAATGCATGTAGATAACCAGAGTCGGGCAGGAGAGTAGGGTGGGGGAGGTCAGCAGACCACACTGCACCACCAGCAGTCTCTGTTTCATCTTGATTGTGAAAGGAGGGAAATATCTTGTCTTAAAATTCATTAGGATACAAGCCGTTGCAATTCAGATCCCAACATAATTAAGGAAAATTTTTGAGAATCCTTATGTCAATTTTACAACAACTTATTTTTTCAAGCAATGCCACATTTCACTCAAATTTCAGAGGGGAAATTGGAAACAATTTAGCAACGGTTAAGTACTCGACTACTAACTGAAAGGTTGGTGGTTCGAACCCACCCAGAGGCTCCTGAAAAGACAAGCCAGGCCGGCAATCTTCTTCCGAAAGGTCACAGCCTTGAAAACCCTATGAAGCAGGTCTGATCTGCGCACATGGGGTTGCCATGAGTCAGAATGGGCTCAACAGTAACTAACAACAACAATGATAAACATACTTTGGAGGAGTTATTATTTTAAAGTGCCAGTAAGGTGTTTTTCTGCGGTTTCCAGCTAGAATCCGTAGATCTGTAATCTAGCAGCTGACTGGATGCATATAAAGATGCTCTCTAGTCCTGTCTGCCTCTTACTCCATTCCCCTCCCATGCCCAGATGGAGTCTACAAACCCATTACAAGACATTGGGGCTGTGGATGAGCTAGCATTAGTGGCAATTATGATTTCCAGAAGCTGCTGCCCAGTTTCGTGGTTTGGTAAAGGACTTAGGGCAAGGAGCTCCCAAGTTCTAATTCCTGGCTGTGCCCCAGCCTCACTGTTTGGCTTCAACAACTCACCTACCCATGGTCTTATTCCTTAATTTCTAAAGACAGGGATACAACTGCTGACTTGTCTCTTGGAACACTGGTAGCCTAATGAATAGTTTAAAAATGTTCTTGAAGCGCAGGGAAAAGAATCTTACTTTATATGCTCCTTTCAGATGTGCAGACAGAGCAGAGGTATCTGATAAGTAGGACCAGGTAACCAGTTAGTGGGAGAGATGGTGAAAAAAAAAGCTGGATGGCTGAAGCTTCACTGAAGACTCCACTGATGCTCTCCCCACCCCAGGGAAGAGCTCTGTCATGGGAGATGGTGGTGGAAAGGGCATCAGCCTCAGGGACTCTACTGTTGTACCATAGGATGGGCTTGGGCTGGCTGACTGTGGTTGCTTAGCACTCTGATTCTAGTCATCTCGTGGCTGTGAGTCTATCTGACACAGACAAGACTATAGAGAGAAAGCTGGGGAGATGAAAGGGAACAGGGATGTATTATCCAGTGGCTTCCAAACAGAAAAGTATTCCTTTTCCCACACAGATGCATGAATAGACCTCATGAAACATCTTGTACAACACGGTGTCTTATTTCAGGATATTCGTCACTAAGCAAATGTTTAGGTTTTGTATCGAGACAAGTTAAGTACATTTATATGTATTTGTTCTTCAGTTTGACCTTGAACAAACAAGCATAATGACGTGAGGATTTGGCTATTTATAATTTCCTTTTATAAAAATGGTACCTTTTTTTAATTGTATGAGGAACAAGCACAATTAGGAACTCTACAAAATGTCAAAGATAAGTCCCTATGAAATGATATGTTGTTTTAAAGATAGATACTCTGAACTAAACTCTTCCTCTGCCCACCTGAGAATGAATATGCAGCTACAAGAAAAAGTGATTCAGGGTGATTCCGTAAATGAAAGAGTGGCCTTCAACTAGAGCTGTAGGCATTTAGTGTAGATAAGAGGAAAGTTCTGTTTACACTGAGGGCTGTTAGATTCCAAACAGCTGTAGAAAAAGACCAACAAACCTGTCTTTCAAAGGCTTTTCAAAGAGGCAGGCTCTCTGGTGTCTGGGAGGGTGTAGATGTGACCTTCTGAAGAAGGTTAAGGAAGGGCACTGACTCCTTGCTCTTCCCAGCATCTAAGTAAAAGGCTGGGCTTGAATCAGGTGAGCCAGGGGCAGGCAACCAGTTTCCAGAAGGCACAGCACAGAGGCACCTTTTTTCCTGTGCCCTCCCTGTGTTTTGTTAGGTAAATTGATACTAATCCTGTAGATGCAAAAATAAACAGAACCCAGAAATGTCTTAGGTTTTACAGAGTGGTACTTAAAGAGGAAAAAAATCACATACATGCTCACATGTGTGTGTATATAATAATGTGTGTGGATGTATAAAATACTTCCCCAATTTTTTTAAAATTGGCAATTACTTTTCAACTTACATGGAATGTGCTGGAGACATGATGTGCATGCATTGTGTGCATGGCTCCATTTACAGGCGCTGCTTTGCCACCTATGCCCTTCTCAGTCATGGTCACCCTCCTGGAGGGCTCCATGGAAAACGGTGCCTGTTTGCGAGTATTTGGTCAGATGGTTCATCAGATGTATTAAATGACAGGTAGAAGCAGCTGTGCTTTGGGATTCATAATAAGTAACTGTTACAAGGTTAAAATGGCTGCCCTCTAGTTTAAATACTTCAAACACACAAGTAGGTTGAGGAATTGAAAACTTGTTACAATATAAAACTGCTTGGAAACAAAACTGGTCTTAGTGAAAAACCTCTTGTTTTTCTCTTCCCCTTTCCTCTTGCTATAAACATCTACTAAAACCAATGATTTTTCTATTGTTTCCCAAGAGATGTGGGATTTAGGAAAAGCAAATGTGTCTCTTAACAAGCAAGTGTGAAACCAAAGGTTTTTTTTTTTTTTTTTTTAAACTGCAAGTCTTATGTAAAGTTGACATACTAATTGAAAAACAAATACTAAATTTAATTTGGTTTAAATATTTATTAAAATATTAAATTTTATTTCACACATCTAAATTCTTCCTTTTTGGTGGGTTTATTAAATAATAATATGTAGTTTAAGGCAATGCTCATATCAGAGTAAAGCTATATGGAGCTTAGCATGGTTAGTGTCAGTTCAAGTTCAGAAGGCTTCACAGGCAAAAGGTTACATGTGTTTCCCAGAATAGAATTTGAAGCCACAAGCCAGCGATTGGGTGTTCTGCTATCTTTGGCCCCTGGAAGTTAGCACTGCAAACAAAGCTCACCCTTGTCCAAAGTTATAATTTTAACAACATTAAGAAGTGGGCAGTGTAGAGAAGGACAAGCTGAGAGTATCCAATCTACTGTGAAAAAGCTAACGGGAACCCCCGTCAGTAGGGTGGGGTCTGTGTAGCCCTTGGAGAGTGCTGTATCTGAGGAATTTGTGTGAGAACTCAAAATAATTGAGTTGCCAAATTCAATCCCATCTCTTCCCATTTCTTCTTTTCATTAGTCTGATAAGTGTAAAATAAGTGGTTTAAAGAATTTGGATATCAGTTCAGGGATTCTTCATCTACTTCTTGAGTCTATCCAGTCACGTAATTAGAGAAATTACTTTTCAGAAGAGAAATTTCCTAATGGTTTGGACGGGCTCTCATCAGAGAACTCCTCTAATTTAGACTGTCCAGAATGGAATACGCCAGGACACTGATCTCTGGTAGCTTTCAGGAGGAGAAATTCTCACACCATCAGGCTCTGGGTGAAGAGAGGAGAGGAGGGAGAGATGGTGGGTGATAGAATGAGAGACCTTCCAGAGAAGTGAGGGAGGAGAGCCTAGGGTGTAGTAAGGAGGCCATGGCCCCTTGACTTAGAGCAGATTCTTGGGTATTTATCTGTGTATGTATGCAAGTATGTATGTGCTCCATAGGTATGGGTTGAGAGGGAGGAGCTGACTGCATGACCTAAACCCAAATCATTTATGCTGCTTTTCTGGAAATGGCATTTTGATCAGAAGTTGAGGGTATCTTGAGAGGATGACCATTCAGGATTATGTTAATTACTACCTTCTAAGACCCCTCAAAGACTCCAGAGGGAAACTTTAGCCTACAGAAGAGCTAAGACATAGCACATCCCCCTGGGGTTGCCTGTCATTGCTCGGCTCTCTCTACCAAGGTACTACATCACTTCAAATGGAAACGACAGGGCAGAGACATTGGCCTAAATCTAATCTCAGCTGGGCAGGTCATGGGATGGGATTATGAAACTCAGTGCTTAACTGTCCATTTCACCCCTAGCATTCTTGGTTTCATCAGTTTCTGTGCTTCTCTGAACAGAACAAAGCTGAGATTTCTTCAAGCATCATCAAAGCCTGCCTTTCTCTAATAAGTTAACGATACATAAGGCTTAGCTGGGCTTAGATCCTCAGCTATGCTTACTGAAACATTTGGACTCAGGTGGAAACTGGTGTGATTCCATCATTTGTTTTTCACTATTTCTTATTTTTCCTATCTAGAGAGTTACAGGTGCAATTCCTGTAACAGTATTGTTGGGGCCAGTAGTGATCATTGTGCACGTAACAATAAGACCTTCTTGCAGTTGGTTCCATAATTCAGATCTTGGACGATTAACAGCAGAGGTGCTTACTAATCAGGAATGCTAGTGTATGTCTCTGCATAAACATTTGACCGTAGCTCTTAGGCTTCTGTAGAACGCACTAGCAGTAAGTAACATTTTGTTAAGACCCCAGAGGGCTGAGAGAGAGGAGCTGATGTTTGGAGTCTGACATTTGTCACCTGGTCTGTTTTAATAGTTAGGATTATACTGGAGACCCTGGACTTGACATCTTGAAGGAATGAAAAGCATGTCCCACACTCTTCCTTGTTATTCTTTTTTCTCTGGGACGATCTGAGAAGTAACACCATGATTTCTCATTCACCAATCAAGGAAATGGAAGCTTGAGGGACATGCACATCTGAGTGACCACTGGAAGACATTACAGAGGCAGCCAGAGCAGTCAGAGGCAAACTGCTGGGGGAGGCCAGCTGAAGCCAGATCAGAGGGGACGTTGGCACTCACCTTGCAATTTCGGTCCTATCACGTTTACTCTCAACATTACCTTGCAGGTTTGCTTTCCTCTCTAACTGAATGAGACACCAGATCCCCTCAGCCAGGCTCATTTGCGTTTTGTTTTTGCTGTATTACCCATCCCGCCGATTGGCCACAGCTTGCAAGATTTAGTCATCATGTTGATGTCCAGTCGGTCAGCTGGCAGCAGTTCTTCCCACCTTCTCCCCATTCCAGAAGGTTAGGTGAAACCTCCCCTTCGTTTCCAACAGCTGATCTCCTTGCCTTCTTCACTCTTCTGCTGATTAATTTTTCTCCTGCCTCCTGCTTCCCAGGCCTCTTTTCTTAGTGCATTTCTGCACTCCACCACAACACTCTACCTAATTCAAAGGGAATTTGCCTCTTAACTCTGGCTGCCTCTGCAGTCTCTTCTTGTGGCCCTTCAGGTTGGAAAGATTCTTCAAGGCTCAATTCTCTCCTGATCTCAGGATTATTCTAGGAAGATATATCCTCCTCCTGAGTTCTGTTAAGAATGTTCTGTCGGGAGTTCTTTTGGCCTGCCTGTGCACCTTCCCCAGGTCCAGGCAAGCCAGTTTAACTTAAATGTCTTGCTTACAACTCAAACCAGGAATGACTGTCTATCTAGCCAGCCTTCCCATTTTCAGTGGAGAGCCCTATTTTCCATTGCTACCTCAAGCATGAAATGTCACTGGAAGCTTCTACTCACCATTACTTGTCTTCATTTCCACCCTCCCATTCCACTAGGAATGGTGAGTATCTGAGGCAGGCAGAGTCTGGAGCTAGGGAGAGGGGTTGTCCATGACAAACTGATTTAGGGGTGACATTTAGAACCATTTTGAGAAGGGTGATGTGGAACCTGAGGAATTCAGGGGGAAAAAAGCTGTCAGCAGTGATGGAGAATCTAAGGGGAAGTAGAATTTGCTCGTAAAAAATCTTCAGTTAAAAATAAAGGTGTGACTTGGAAAAGCTGCCCTAAACACCCCTCCTAAGTTGTCCCCCCATCATTATTTAACTACTTTTGAACTTCGGAGCCATCCTCATTCACTAAAACAAAACAAAACAGCCGTTTAGTCGATCTAGTTAGGCCTGGTTCTCAGGCCCTGCTTCCCCACTTCTACGTTAATTGTCATGTCTTCATATCTGCATCACTATTGCCACTCATTCGAATTCCCTAGAGCTGTGGTTCTCAAACATGGTGCTTAGAGATCTCTTCAGGCTTGTTGTTAAGCACGTTACTGAGTCCCATCCTTAAGAGATTATGATTTAGTAGGTCTGGGTGGAGTCTGTGAGGCTGCATGTTTAACAAGTCCCCTAGGTGAACGTGATGTAGGGGCTCAGCTAGCCTGTGGGGTGGTGGAAAGAGGCCAAGGCATAGTCATTAATCAGGGGTTGGGCTGATGAGCCAATTTTGGGGCTTAACACAAAGGGAAAATGTAGGCATGGGGCTTAGAATACAGCTGCCAGATTTAACAAATAAAAATAGAAGATGCCCAGTTAACTTGTATTTTAGATAAACAGTGAACACTTTTAATATGTATGTTCTATGCAATATTTGGGACATACTTAATACTACAAATTTGTTTTATCTGAAATGTTGTCAGGCAACCCCAGATTAGAATGTAAGTCTGATAGACTCTCTAGCCATTGACCCTGTACAGTGCTGTGTGGTGGTCTTCAAATATCCATTTAGAAGGTTTGCGATAGCAGGGGCTTTTGAAAATTAAAGAATCTAAACCCAAGGCAGACATACATTCAGTTCTGCCCTGCGTGGTATTTGACATGCTCAGAATAGCCACTTAAAACTTTTGGATTGGAAAGCGGAAATGGTAACTGCACATGTATTTCAGATTCCTCCAACTTAGATTAAATGATCCAACCGAGGTTACAAAAGAGGTCTCCATGAGTGGTCTTAGGTTTATCAAGCTTGGAATGGTCATAGAATTCCTTAATTAGAAGGAGCATAAAAGAAGTCCTCTGCTCAAGGCTTACATGCAGCTGGGGGTGGGGGGTGGGGGAGGAGGACCAGCTGTACAAAATGCTAGCTGGCAGTGCATTTTTTGGAATGTGTATGTGGGAATACTGGAAAGATAACAGGCTCTGTAGTACTGTACACCTGGATTATAATTCTGGTTCCACCATTTTCTCTGTGACCTTGGGCCAGGCACTTAGCCTTTCTATGCAAAAAAAAAATGGAGGTAATGCCTATCATAAAGTGTTGCTGTAGAAATAAGATATTAAGGCATATTCACTGGTACTTAGGTACTTAATCTAAATGCCAGAGGAGTAATTTCACAAGGGAGGCAAGGATTTCACCTGTTCTTTTTAACCAGATGCGATTAGCACAGTGAGTTTTGTGTATGAAGAGTTAGCTTTTGAATTGTCTTGGTTGACTGACTTCCTACTAATGATTTTCTCTGTTTTTCTAACTCTCTACCTGCTCTAGGATTAACACAGATTCCTCAGATCCAAAAGACTGAAATTTCCTTTCGACCATTAGACCCCAAGAGCTATGAGGCATATGTGCTGAACATAGTTAGGTTCCTGGATAAGTACAAAGATTCGGCCCAGAAGGATGAAATGATTTTTGAAGATTGTGGCAGTAAGTAGACTAATTATAGATATTTGTGGTTGTTTTTCTTTTCCTTTAATTCTTATATCCCCTTTTTATTTGTTATTTAATGATTGAGAGCTACTCCTGAAATAATGGAAAGATTGAATTCTGGCCATATTGGGAAGATACTTTTTGTTGGTTTTATAAGAAAGGACTCCTGTGGCTTAGATGCAATGAAAGAAGCAATGTAACCTCAAGTATTACTATTATCTGCATTTGAAATGTGTCTTGCTTTAAAAGCAGGCACTCCTACTTTTTACTACTCAGACCCATAGACCACAGTTACAGTTTGGGTTCATTTATACCCGTTGATTTTGAGAAGAATAATAGCTCATATTTCCAGAAATACCACCCCCCCACACTCCCCCCAGTTCTACCTACAGAAGGGCCTTTTCTCTCATAAGAATGACCCTTTCAGTGTAATTACCTATAATTGCCCTAATACCAGTCAGAGTATGTGTTATATAGATCCTGCTAGGGATGGGTAATGAAATGTGTATTAGGCAGCTGCACATTTTAGATGAAGAAGTGATTGATGAAAGGTAAAGAATGGCTCTTAGTTGCATTAAGTCGCTGACATGAACACAGAATCTCTTCGTTACCTGGAGTGTGAATTACCCAGCCCATGTTCTCATACCTACCAAAAAATGGTGTCTCCCTGAGTTAGTAGGTGATACTAGTCCTGACTCAAAGCATTACCAACTCCAGTTCTTTATATGGCAGACTGTTGCTTGGTCATAATATAAGTTGTCATTTTCAAGATAATTTGGGGAAAAAAAAAATTTAAAAGAAATTGAAACACTTCACTGAATTTCTTTCATTAGAATTCAAATGAGGTTTCATCTTACTTTGCAGAATTAAAAGGTCTGTTTGATAACTACGTTTAATGACTTCATAGGAAATGGATTAAATTGAGGTACTTTACCATTTGAAGGGAAAATAGTTAATTTGTGAACTTAAAATATACACAAATTATGGTATTTGTATCAGTTTCCTGCAGGATGCTTTGTATTTAACTTTACATTCTATATTCATTTATTGTTTCTCTGGCTTGCTATGAGGCATAAAGCAAAAATGCTAGACTAGGATTTTTCAGTTGTATAAATGTGCTTATAAGAATTCAAAGCTTTGAAGGCAAAAAACTCAAAACAACAAATAGAAACCTGAGTGGTGGATAAAAGGAAAAAAACCAAAAAGCAATTCTTTCTAGTCCCTGTTTGTTGTCTAACATAGTAATTAGGGACACAGCTCCAGATAAATTATGACCAAAAAATTTCCCGTTCTGAAAATTATTGACAATCCTTTTAATTTGTGTTTTAATGATAATGTCACTGTTACTGAGCTAAGCTGATGTTGACCCGTATAAATGATGCTACTCATGAAGAGGGATCTAATTTTCTTTCAGTCTTCTAAATAGCTGAGTAATCCATTATTTAAAGGAAGAGAAATATTACCAGAGACCAACATTAACATGCTGATCATCAAGTGCTATGAAGCTGTTGGTATGGGATCATTTACCATTTGAAGGGAAATCGCTCTTGGTAAAATACTTTTTAATGTCAGTGAAGAGATGACTTGCTGGAAATACTTAATTTAGACAATGCATTAAATGCAGAATAGCACTGTCTTAAAATAGGCAATGGTGACAAGGAAGAAAGTTCTTTGCCTTCTTTCAGTGGTGGTAAGGAAATTGCTGGTATGATGTAAAACTGGTGTTTGCATTTTCAGATGTGCCCAGCGACATCAAAGAACGAGGCGAATATAACAATGAACGCGGAGAGCGAAAAGTCTGCAGGTTCAAGCTGGAGTGGCTGGGAAATTGCTCAGGACTAAACGATGAGTCTTTTGGCTACAAAGAGGGCAAACCTTGTGTCATTATCAAGCTCAACCGAGTTCTAGGCTTCAAACCTAAGGCAAGTAGTATTTTAAATCATAAAGTTTCTTTGAGCTATTCACGTTTTGGATAAAGTACAGTAAAATCAGAAGTTGAACTTTGATAATCATGCTTTTGGCTTTGAGTATTATTGCACCTGATAATGGGGAAATATTACTTGAACAAATTTACTTCTTCCTTTCTGAAATCTGGCTCTTTATAATTTTCTATCAAATGCTATTCATTTGTTTCCACAACACTTGTCACTCATGAATAATATTTTCAAAAGAAAATTAATTGTAGAGATAAAAAGTTTTAGAAAAATATTCCTTGCTTGTTACCTGAAGGATGCGTCAAACTTCCTTTACTGCCACCAGAGACAAAAATAGAGGGGTGGATGGATGGTTATGTGGCTGGCTTGATGCATCTCCTGGAGAAATTAATGTACCTCTCTGCAGAATTTTAACCTTCTTTCCACTTAGATTAGGATATAATGGGAGAAAAATTATGAGAGCCATTATGTCATACTATTTGGTATTCCCATTGCTAGGGAACACTTCACCAAGATTAATCAGCTTTGCATTTATATAATAAAATGATGATTTAGCAATCAGGGAATTGGTGCAAAGAAGACTGATCCTAATCTATGCTCTCTGGATCTCTCACTTTTGATATTCCTCTTCATAGACTTTGAGTGATATTTGATGTCCCCACGGAGGCATTCAGTCTGCTGTGATTCACATCTGTCCCCACATCCATAGACATATTCTGTTAAGTGATGAATTCAGCTACTCTTTTTTTTCTGCAGTTTTTTTTCCCTTGGTCTCTATTTGATTATATATTGCCACTTGCTAATTCATCACCCCAACCCCATTCCCAACACCTTTGTCGTTGTCAGAGATTGTAGTGCCCCATAATCTCACTTTATGTGCTTCTTTCCTCGCCTTCTGAGGAGAGATTCTGGCAACTTTTTTTTTTTTTAATCAAAAATTATTTTCTCTTTATATTTTCAAAGATAAATATGTTGCTGGCAGAAAGTTTCCAAAGAATCAAATCTGGATACACATTCTTTTATACTCCAAAACAAAAAGCATAGTGCCAAAATATCAGTCACTTACTGGTATAGAAAACTGTCCACTTTATCTCTGATTAGGCTATGTATATGTTACATCTCATGTCAGGACTCATATGCTTCACTGATGTAAGCAACTGGCTATCTTCCAGTGGTATGTTTATCACACTTCTGAGGTACATTCAAGCGAGGGATACAGGAGAAAAGGCTCTGTATACTTTACTACAGCAGTACTTTTCAGGCTACTCTATGGGGTCTCCTCGGTGGATTCGCCCCCCTTCACCACACCCTTCACTGAGGGCAATGCCTGCTTTACCTGTTTTACATACTGTACTTTCCTATTAGAACGAAAGCTCTCCTTCAATGGCAGTGCCTCTACTGGTGCTTCAAAAAAACAAGAAAGGAAAGCTTACTTGAAGAAGGCCGGCTTGAGAGAAAAGGATGGCATCATTTATTCATGGCTCAGGAGGAAAGCCCAAGTTTTTTAAAAACAGAAATGTCAGTCAACTTTCCCATCCAATTATTATAATCAAATAAAACAATGAGTATTGTTTCTGGGTCAACTCTTATTTTTAAGTGTCCTTGAGTAAAGCTTTTAATGGGTCACCATTATAAGTTCCATTTACTACAGGAATACAGCATAATTGTAATGGTCATGACACTTGGGCACTTCATTTCAAGGAAATCATAAATGTCACCTTCCCTAGATTGGTGAAGGGGGGTTGTTCATTCTCCTATCCTGAAGTGTTGCTTCAGTTGATTCATTGTGACCAATGTGTACTTGTTTGGGCTACAAACTAGTTTTATTTTTCAGACATTTTACAGATTATTCATAATCTTACTGACCAATGTGGGTTTTATTTTTAGCCTCCCAAGAATGAGTCTTTGGAAGCTTACCCAATGATGAAGTATAGTCCTTATGTTCTGCCTGTTCAGTGCACTGGCAAGGTAAAAAGACATTTAGGAGGGTTACTGAGGTGGGTGGGTATGGGAAGAGGGGAGAACACGGGAGATTGTTCTAAGTTAGAGGTAAAATCTTAATATAGGGAACATTGCTTCCAGGTGTTAGTCAGTTGAGTTGTAGCTACACTGCAGAAACTTCTTAAGAGGACAGAAATAGGCAGTAAGAATAAAATCATGTCAGACTTGCTCTTCTGTCCATAAGTTTTTCCACTGGAACAAGAAACTGAAACGTGAATTTAATCAATTGAAACTATTGATTTATATAACTGAGAGGTGAACTAGGCCACAGAAGTGCTTCTTTGGCCTACCTAGTGTGTTAAAGATTTGAGACCAACATTATTTTAAACCGACAATTTCACATAAAAATTTGTGGTTTTAGCTTCTCTTTAAGAAAAATTGAAAGATTAGGGTAGCGTCAGCACATATTCCCTTTAGATCTAAAAACCAGGTACCTGATGGATTGTGTAGAGAGAGATGGCAGCAGAAAGAATCTCCAACTGTGCTATTTTATGCTGACGCCAAGAAAGGAAATGTATACAAGAAAATGAGGCAAAGAGTTAAACCTTTACAGAAAATATCACTGGAAATATCATCCACTAGCCCTGGGGGCACAGTGGTTAAGAGCTCAGTTGCTAACCAAAAGGCCAGCAGTTCGAATCTACCAGCCACTCCTTAGAAACCCTATGGCGCAGTTCTACTCTGTCCTATAGGGTTGCTGTGAGTCGGAATCAACTCCATGGCAACAGGGTCAGCAACAGGGGACCGAGACCTTGGGAGAAAAAATAAAACTGACTTTGAATGTTGGCCCTGTTTCTAGAGGTTGTGTTGGCTTGGAGGAATGTTGGCATCTGCCTCGGTTTCCCCATTTATTTGTACACTGAGAATAGCCTCCTTTTATGACCATTTCTCAAGACTGCTCTGGGCTACACTGAGCATATGTTATTTCCCCTCATGTCAGCTACCATTCCAATGTGTTCCTGTGGTTAATGATGTTCAACTGCTTCTGGGAGAGGTTTGAGCTAGGTATGTCAGAGGATGACTTGTATGTTCCCTGTAGTCTGCAAGCTGTGCTCTGTAGGGTAGAGCTGTGTTTGTATGTGAGCGCAAGTAGTGATCCATGATGTGAGCAACTAAAATGCATTTCACTCTGGTTTTTAGCGTGACGAAGATAAGGATAAAATTGGAAATGTGGAGTACTTTGGACTGGGCGGCTACCCTGGTTTTCCTCTGCAGTATTATCCCTACTACGGCAAACTCCTGCAGCCCAAGTACCTGCAGCCCCTGCTGGCTGTACAGTTCACCAACCTCACCATGGACACTGAAATTCGCATAGAGTGTAAGGCATATGGGGAGAACATTGGGTACAGTGAGAAAGACCGTTTTCAGGGACGCTTTGATGTAAAAATTGAAGTTAAGAGCTGATCACAAGCACAAATCTTTCTCACTAGCCATTAAAAAGTTAAAAAACGATACAAAAACAAAAAACCTACTAGTCTTGAACAAACCGTCATACGTATGGGACCTACACTTAATCTATATGCTTTACACTAGCTTTCTGCATTTAATAGGTTAGAATGTAAATTTAAAGTGTAGCAATAGCAACAACATATTTATTCTACTGTAAATGACAAAAGAAATTGAGCCTTGGTACGTGCCCATTTTTAATGTAGATTATGATTCCATAACTGACTTGTAGTACGCAGTGTTTCTGGCCCCTAAGTATTGCTGCCTTGTGCATTTTATTTAGTGTACAGTACTATAGGTGCATACTCTGGTCATTTTTCAAGCCATGTTTTATCGTATCTGTTTTCTACTTTATGTGAGCAAGGTTTGCTGTCCAAGGTGTAAATATTCAATGGGAATAAAACTGGCATGGTAACTTTTTCTTTTTTTGAGTTTGGCTCTTTCTTTCTTTAAAAAATAATGACCATCAATGAGCATTTTTAACACACTCCATAGTCTTTCTCCTGTGGTGTTAGGTCTTAGTTTATTATTTTTTTCCTGGGGCTGGGGTGGGAGGGCTGTCATGGGGGAACTGCCCTTTAAATTTTAAGTGAAACTGCAGAAGAATACAAAAGGTGGTGGGTTGTGTTGTGCTTTGTACTGAATGCTGTCTTGACATCTCTTCCCTTGTCCTCCAGTATGTTCTGATGCTGTGTGAGATCTGGCTTAGCCTGTCACTTGGGCTGGTGATTGGGCTAATTAATTTGCTTTCTGCATTTTCTTTTACTTTCCTTTTTTTCCTTTCTCTGGAGGCATCACGTGCTGGTGCTGTGTCTTTACGAATGTTTTAACCATTTTCATGGTGGAAGAATTTTATATATTTATGCAGTTGTATAATTTTATTATTTTCTGCAAGAAAAAGTGTAATGTATGAAATAAACCAAAGTCACTTGTTTGAAAATAAATCTTTATTTTGAACTTTATACAAAGCAATGCAGTACCCCATAGACTGGTGTTAAATGTTGTCTAAAGTGCAAAATCCATGTTCTAATATGTAATAATTGCCAGGAGTACAGTGCTCTTATTGATCTTGTATTCAGTCAGGTTAAAACAATGGACAATAAAAGAATGAACACATTCCTCATGTGTGTGACTGTCTCGTGTCTGTAAGTCCCAATCCATGACTTCTTTGCTTTCTATGCTGCTAATTATCCAAGATCTTGAAGAAGTACTGAACCTGAAAGACAGACACATAGTTTCATTAGTTCACATGGAAGTTCAGCCTTTTCCACACAACAGCGGCAGAGGCGGAGAGCTTGGTCAGGAATCCATGGGCTCTGGATCAGCAAAGCACACCCTTTCCTAGAGATGCAACCAAGTTCTGAGGTAGACTGCAGCAGAGATGATTATTAATGAAGCTTTAGTTTTAACAAAAGTTCAATTTTAGGAATCTTTTGCAGTGCTACTTCACCCACTTTAGAAAACATGATTTTGGTTCCTGCTACTGTGCTTCCTTCCAGGAGCCCTGGTAGCACAGTAGTTAAAGCGCTTGACCGCTAACTGAAAGGTCAGCGGCTCTACAGGAAAAAGATGTGGCAGACTGCCTCTCTAAAAGATTTACCAGCTCTGGAAACCCTATGGGGTCACTATGAGTTGCAATCAGCTTGAGGGCAGTGTGCTTCATTAGTTATGTCTGTTTTGTTTTTTTCTTTTTAAAGAAAGAAGTTAACAGTCTAGGTTTTAAAAACATGGAGTTAGGTTTGAGGTTCAGTAAATTAACAAGATTCTAACCTTGGCTCAGGGTTTGGCCTAAGCCCTTATTCGTCCATGTTTTAAAATTAGCTTTACTGTGAAAGAAGACAAAAAGATCAACTGAAAAACATTTTCCAGGTATACTAAGTTTTTATACTTGAGCTGAAGATTTAGTATGACTTTCACAATATGGGAAATACTCAAACTAAATTATGGAGTCGTATTTCTGAGAATGGAAACCCTTCACAAAGCCTATGTGCCCGAGCAAATCTTCCTTGCCTTGAGGCCAGTTGGTGTGGGGCGGAGCTGCCTCATCAGGAGCACTCCCCTTTGTGGAGAGATCCAGAGGCCAGGGCCAGCTAGCTCAGAAGTACCAGCAACAGCTTAAGTTCCCACTTTATTGCCTATATTTACTATCCTGCTGATCTGCTTCTCTTCTTTATTCTTTAAAAGTATCACCTGAGACTGCTATCTCTAGAGCAGCAAATCGTGTTATGACAAACGTATACCAGAGGAACAATGACTCAATTTAACAAAAATAGCACAGGGAAATATGTAAAATCACATAACTAGCTACGAAGTTTTTAGGAGCCCTCCTTAACAACTGAGGAAATACAATAAAATTTCTAAACAATTTACCTACATAGAGCTGGATTTCTCAAAAAGTAATAGAAGGTATCACTCCTAAATCAGAAGACAGTTTGTCTTGCTGAAACAGTTCCGCTTGGCAGGGTGTGTATGCATCTTAAATGTGTGATGTTTGTGAATAAGAAGGGGAAGGAAGAAGGGTCTGAAGAAAAGGGAACATTTATTCAAGTTAGAGGGTAGTTTTGCATTTTTGAGGCTGTTCCATGGTCACAACCTTGACCAAACTTAACCCACTGCTTTCATATGTACTATGAACCTTCTGTTCTGAGCCATCACGTGTGCGTGTGTGTGCGCCCGTATGTGGCTGCTTTGTGCCTACCCTTCAAGATGTTGTACAAGTCTTGCTTCACTGTAACCTCTCCAGGCTGTGCCAGCCCATTTCTCAACCATGATCCTTGGGTTTATATTACCACCAGGAGACAGGGGAATGTGCTTTGTGTTCTTTGACTCAGTGGGTATTTGTTGACTGCTTACTCTGAGCCAAGCATTCTTCTAAGAGCTACAGATCCACCAGTGAACAAAACAGACAATTACTTGTCTTCTTCCCTCTGCAGCACACGTTCTAGTGTTAAGTACTTGACATTTCCGGCACACTTGCTTCTATACATTTATCATGACTCATCTGGGATTATCAGATTACTCCCTCCTTGGATGTAGGGACAGTGCCAACTACTTCTTGGTCGGGGCGGGGGGGGGGGGCGGTTCTTATCACATCCTAGAAAGGGGTTTTCACAAAAGGCCAGTCAATCAAGTACTTAATTCCTCACATAGACTATAAACACAATGAGTTTCTCAAAAGACGGATGAGTACCGCTTGGAATTAAAAGCACTAGAATAGTTAATAGAGAAAAAAAGATACTCTTTTCAATTTTATTTTTAATCCATCATATTTCCTGAAAGAGAAAGTTTCACATGGTGCTAGTATGTCTTCAAACCTGATCAATTTCCCTTTCAAATAAAGGAAGACAGACCTTGGGCTCAGAACCTTTGGCAAGCAATATTATCTAGCTAAAGTTTAATACTTTTCATTGTATTTATTTTATTACCTTTGAGTAATCTGTATTATAATGAAATGTGAAAAGACTTGGAAGGGAAGAACAAAAAGGGAAGACCACGTTCAACATTTCTCAAGCTGAAAGCGCTGAAGAAAAATTCAGGCCTCAGGTTGCAATACTGAAGGATTCTATGGGCAAAAGAATGAACAAAATCAAGGATGGAATAAAGAAATTCATAGAATCAAATGAGAATGAAAACACATCTTACCAGAACCTTTGGAACACAGCAAAAGCAGTGCCTGAAGGTCAATTTATAGCAATAAATGCACACATCCAAAAAGAAGAAAGGGCCAAAATCAAAACATTAACCCTACAACTTGAAAAAAATAGCAAAAGAAGTCCTCAGGCACCAGAAGAAAAGAAATTATAATAAAGATTACAGCAGAAATAAATAGGGAATAGAAAAACAATTGAGTCAACAAGACCTAAAGTTGGTTCTTTGAAAAGATCAACAAAATCAACAAACCACCGGACAAACTGACCAAAAAAAAAAAAAAACGGAAGCAAATAACCTGAAACAAGATGGGTGGTAT
>NW_004444053.1:2711869-2744420 GCF_000243295.1 Trichechus manatus latirostris
AAAAAAAAAAAAACAGGAGCGGAAGCAAATAACCTGAAACAAGATGGGTGGTATCACAACAGACCCAACTGAAATAAAAAGGATCATAACAGAATACTATGAAAAACTGTACTCCAACAAATTTGAAAACCTACAGAAATGGACACACTATCTACCTAAACTAATTCAGGTAGAAAAAGTAAATAAACCCATAACAAAAGAAAAGACTGAAGAGGTAATAAAAAAAATTCCCAACAACAAAAAAAGCCCTGGCCCAGATGGCTTCACTGGAGAATTCTACCAAACTTTCAGAGAAGAGTTAACACCAGTAATACTAAAGGTATTTCAGAGCATAGAAAAGGAAGGAATACTCCCAAACTCATTCTATGAAACCAACATAATCCCGATACCAAAGACAGGTAAAGACACCACAAAAAAAGAAAATTACAAACCAATATCCCTCATGAACATAGATGCAAAAATCCTCAAAATTCTAGCCAATAGAATTCAACAGCATATCAAGAAAATAATTTATTCTGACCAAGTGGGATTCATACCAGGTATGCAGGGATGGTTCAACATTAGAAAATCAAGCAATGTAATCTATCACATAAATAAAAGAACCAAATGATCTTA
The DNA here is from genome assembly GCF_000243295.1 of Trichechus manatus latirostris. NCBI lineage: Eukaryota > Metazoa > Chordata > Mammalia > Sirenia > Trichechidae > Trichechus > Trichechus manatus. The sequence continues at coordinate 2,712,485 of NW_004444053.1, forward strand.
TCAACTGATGCAGAAAAGGCATTTGACAAAGTTCAATACCCATTCCTGATAAAAAGTCTCAAAACAGGAATGAAAGACGAATTCCTTGACATAATAAAGGGCATTTATACAAAGCCAACAGCCAACATCATTCTAAATGGAGAGAGACTGAAAGCATTCCCCTTGAGAATGGGAACCAGACAAGGATGCTCTTTATCACCACTCTTATTCAACACTGTGCTGGTGGTCCTAGCCAGAGCAATAAGGCAAGAAAAAGAAAGAAAGGGCATCCAAATTGGTGAGGAAGAAGTATCCCTATTTACAGCTGATCGCACATCTTATACACAGAAAACCCCAAAGAATCCACAAGAAAACTACTGGAACTAATAGAAGATTTCAGCAAAGTATCAGGATACAAGATAAACATACAAAAATCAGTTGGATTCTTCTATACCAACAAACAGAACTTTGAAAAGGAAATCACCAAATCAATACCATTTGCAATAGCCCCCAAGAAGATAAAGTACTTAGGAATAAATCTAACCAGAGATGTAAAAGACCTATTAAAATACAAAACAAAACAAAACTACAAAACAGTACTGCAAGAAACCAAAAGAGAGCTACATAAGTGGAAAAACATACCGTGCTCATGGATAGGAAGACCAACATTGTGAAAATGTCAGTTCTACCCAAAGCCATCTATAGGTACAATGCAATCCTGATCCAAATTCCAAAAGCATTTTTTAACAAGATGGAGAAACAAATCACCTACTTTATATGCAAAGGGAAGAGGCCCTGGATAAGTAAAGCATTACTGAAGAAGAGGTACAAAGTAGCAGGCCTCACACTACCTGATCTCAGAAACTTTTATACTGCCAGGTAGTCAAAACAGTCTGGTACTGGTACAACAACAGATACATAGATCAATGGAACAGAATTGAGAACCCAGACATAAATCCATCCACTTATGAGCAGCTGATATTTGACAAAGGCACAAAGGCTGTTAAATGGGGAAAGACAGTCTCTTTAATAATTGGTGCTGGCATAACTGGATATCCATCTGTAAAAAAAATGAAATAGGATCCATACCTCACACCATACACAAAAACTAACTTAAAATGGATCAAAGACCTAAATATAAAATCTAAAATGATAAAGATCATGGAAGAAAAAATATGGACAACGTTAGGAGCCCTAATACATGGAATAAATAGTACACAAACCATAACTAACAATGCACAAACACCAGAAGAGAAACTAGATAACTGGGAGCTCTTAAAAATCAAACACTTATGCTCATCAAAAGACATAACCAAAAGTAAAGAGAGACTGGGGAAAAATTTTTGACTACGACATATCCGATAAGGGTCTAATCTCTAAAATCTACAAGATACTGAAACACCTCAACAACAAAAGAGACAAATAATCCAATTAGAAAATGGGCAAAGGATATGAAAAGACACTTCACCAAAGAAAACATTCAGGTGGCTAAAAGACACATGAGGAAATGCTGACGATCATTAGCCATTAGAGAAATGCAAATCAAAACTACAATGAGATACCATCTCACCTCAACAAGGCTGACACTGATCCAAAAAACACAAAATAACAAACGTTGGAGAGGCTGTGCAGAGATTGGAACTCCTATGCACTGCTAGTGGGAATGCAAAATGGTACAACCACATTGGAAAATGATCTGGCACTTCCTTAAAAAGCTAGAAACAGAAATACCATACAATCCAGCAATCCCACTCCTAGGAATATACCTGAAAGAAATAATAGCCGTCACAGGAATAGACATATGCACACTCATGTTCACTGCAGCACTATTCACAATAGCAAAAAGATGGAAACAACCTAAATGCCCATCAACAGACACATGGATAAACAAATTATGATACGTACACACAATGGAATACTACACAATGATAAAGAACAATGATGAATCTGCAAAAGATCTCACAACATGGATGAATCTGGAGGGCATTATGCTAAGTGAAATTAGTCAGAAAAGGACACATATTGTATGAGACCACTATTATAAAAACTGAAGAAAAGGTTTAAACACAGAAAAAAGCACTCTTTGATGGTTACGAGGGTGGGGAGGGAAAGGAAAGAGAAATTACTAACTAAATAGTAGACAAAGATCAGCTTCGGTGAAGGGAAGGACAACACATAATGTAGGGGAAGTCAGCACTACTGGACCAAAGCAAAAGGTAAGAAGTTTCCTGGACACATCCAAACACTCTGAGCAACAGAGTAGCTGGGGCTGGGGACCATAGTTTTGAAGGACATCTAGTTCCATTGGCATAACAAAGTTTATTAAGAAAATGTTCTAGATCTCACTTTGGTGAGTGGCACTTGGGGTCTTAAAAGCTTGTGAGTGGCCATTTAAGATACACCAATTGGTCCCATCCCACATGGAGCAAAGGAGAATGAAGAAAACCAAAGACACAAGGAATATATTAGCCCAAAGGACTAAAGGACCACATGAACCAGAGACTCCACCAGCCTGCGACCAGAAGAACTAGATGGTACCTGGCTACCACCAATGACTGCCTTGACAGGGAACACAACACAGAGTCCCAGACAGAGCAGCAGAAAAATGTAGAACAGAATTCAAATGCATCTAAAAAGACCAGACTTAATGGTCTGACAGAGACTGGAGAAACCTCCAGAACTATGGCCCCCGGAGGCACTGTTAACCCAGAACTGAAACCGTTCTCGAAGCCCACTCTTCAGACAAAGATTAGACAAGACTATAAAACAAAAAATAATACATGTGAGGAATGTGCTTCTTAGTTCAATCAGATATACAAGACCAAATGAGCAGCTCCTGTCCAAAAGCAGGGTGAGAAGGCAGGAAGGGACAGGAACTGGTCAAATGGTCACAGGGAACCTGGGGTGTAAAGGGGAAGTGTGCTGTCACATTATGGGGATTGCAACTAATGTCACAAAACAATACGTGTATAAATTTTTGCTTGAGAAATTAACGTGAGCTGTAAACTTTCACATAAAGAACAATTAAAAAAGAAAAATGAACGAATTTGTCTTGGAAGAAGTACAGCCAGAATGCTCCTCAGAAGCAAGGATAGCAAGACTGTCATCTCACATACTTTGGACATGTTATCAGAAGTGATCAGTTCCTGGAGAAGGATATCACGCTTGGTAAAGTAGAGGGTCAGTGAAAAAAAAAAGACCCTCAACAAGATGGACTGACACAGTGGCTGCAACAGTAGACTGAAGCATAACAATGATTGTGAGGATGACACAGGACCAGGCAGTGTTTCCTTCTGTTGTACACAGGGTCACTATGAGTTGGAACTGACTCGACGGCACCTAACAACATGGGCAAAATACTGAACGATGCAGGAAGCATCAAAAAAAGATAGAAAGAATACACAGAGTCACTCTACCAAAAAGGAATTGGTCAACCTTCAACCCTTTCAGGAGGTAGCATATGATCAAGAACCGATGATATTGAAGGAAGAAGTCCAAGCTGCACTGAAGGCATTGGTGAAAAACAAGACTCCAAGAATTGATGGTGTACCAATTGAGATGTTTCAACAAACAGATGCCGCACTGGAGGTGCTCACTCATCTATGCCAAGAAATTTGGAAGACAGCTACCTGGCCAACCTACTGGAAGAGATCCATATTTGTGCCCATTCCAAAGAAAGGTGATCCAAAAGAATGCGGAAATTATCAAACTTATCATTAATATCACACCCAAGTAAAATTTTACTGAAGATCATTCATAAACGGTTGCAGCAGTACATCAACAGGGAACTGCCAGAGACTCAAGCAGGATTCAGAAGAGGATGTGGAGTGAGGGATATCATTGCTGATGTCAGGTGGATCTTGGCTGAAAGCAGAGAATACCAAAAAGACGTTTACCTGTGTTAGTGACTATGCAAAGGCATTCGACCAAGTGGATCATAACAAATTATGGATAACATTGTGAAGAATGGGAATTCCAGAACACTTAATTGTGCTCGTGAGAAACCTGTACATAGACGAAGAGGCGGTTGTTTGAAAAGAACAAGGAGATACTGCATGGTTTAAAATCAGGAAAGGTGTGTGTCAGGGTTGTATCCTTCCACCATACTTATTCAACCTGTATTCTGAGCAAGTAATCTGAGAAGATATACTATATGAAGAACTCGGCATCAGGATTGGAGTAAGACTGATTAACAACCTGCGATATGCAGATGACACAACCTTGCTTGCTGAAAGTGAAAAGGACTTGAAGCACTTACTGATGAAGATCAAAGACTATAGCCTTCAGTATGGATTACGTCTCAACGTAAAGAAAACAAAAATCCTCACAAATGGATCAATAAGCAACATCATGATCAATGGAAAAAATATGGAAGTTGTTGAGGATTTCATTTTACTTGGATCCACAATCAACATCCATGGAAGCTGCAGTCAAGAAATCAAACGATCTATTGTGTTGGGCAATTCTGCTGCAAAAGACCTCTTTAAAGTGTTAAAAAGCAAAGATGTCACTTTGAGGACTGAGGTGTGCCTGACCCAAGCCCTGGTATTTTCAATTGCCTCATATGTGTGTGAAAGCTGGTCAATGAATAAGGAAGGCTGAAGAAGAACTGACGCCTTTGAATTATGGTGTTGGTGAAGAACATTGAATATACCATGGACTGCCAGAAGAATGAACAAATTTGTCTTGAAAGAAGGACAGCCAGAATGCTCCTTAGAAGCGATGATGGCGAGACTTCATCTCCCTTACTTTGGACATGTTATTAGGACGGATTAGTCCCTGGAGAAGGACATCATGCTTGGTAGAGCAGAGGGTCAGCGAAAAATGGGAAGACCCTCAGCAAGATAGACTGACACAGTGGCTGCAACAATGGGCTCAAGCATAACGATTGTGAGGATGGTGCAGGACTGAGCAGTGTTTCATTCTGTTGTACACAGGGTCAATATTGAGTCAGAACTGACTCGACGGCTCTCAACAACAACAGTATTAGTTTTCCATTTATGGTAGTAAAATAAATCTATTCAAGTATAACAGTGAATGTATTCCAAGAAAAATAGTAAATATTTCAGGTGGTACTCAGAAATTTAGGAACCTCTGCTCTAACGTACAGCATTAACAGAAGCCAAGGTTTTTGGTTCTGTACTTCTTTGGGCAAAGTCTAATTTGAACCCTATCTATTTTAGAACAATGGCATGCCTTGTCTGCTCAAGCTGCACTTATTACCAGAGGGAACTGCTCCAATTCCAAATTAAAAACATTATCAGTGATCAGATACAGATGCCCAGTTATTAGAATCTTTCAAAGTCCAATGACAGCTTATTGTCCTGGCTTCTTTAAAGGATTAACAACACCTTGATATCAGTGTATATGTGGCCCACGGAGGAGGATGAAGTGAGGCTACTTTGAAAATCCAGGACTAAAGTCCTCACGAATACAGAGGAAAACTGTCCAAGGAGCATTTAATAACAGTTTTAATCAAGTGAGTAAACTGATCTTGGTTTCAAGTTCAACAGAGAAAAAAACGACTGTTTCCTAAGACAGGGCAAGCATTAGCTAACATGTTTTCTGCTATCCCCTTGGCTCTACAATGGGTAAGATGACCAGGAAATAAAGAAATGGGCCTCTTATTCTTCTAACCAATGGTCCCAATTAGCACCCATATTCCACCCAAGTGAAGCAGAAAGGACTGGACCAGGCCAATATCTTGGTTCATGCTTTAATTCCATATTTTTCTCCCAGAGATTTTTTGCATCAGTCTGTTCTGAAGGAGTATCTCATTAAAGTACTGACTTTTCCTGACTACAGAATCTAGCTACTTATTTAGTCACATACAACAAGAAAAGGCCCGTATTGTAGTAAGACTGGGATTTATCATCTCTAGCTTGCCTCAAACCTAAGCTTTTAAAAAACCTGGATTTCATAAATTCAGGAATCTTACAGGCAGTCTGTAAAGGGCTACCTTTTCCAAGGAAACACGTATCTTTCTCTAGTGTTGGCCTTAAGTAGACCAAGTTGGAGGTGGCAAAGGATAATTTGGAACTGACCTATTCAGCTAGCCACAATGCCTGATATAGTCACTACTGGACTAGTACTTTGGTTTATGTGCTTCAGGGATCAAATAATTCACTCCTACGTATTACCTGTGAAAGGTGACCCTTTAGGCGCCAAAACTTGTTATAGGGATTTATGGTTATTGAATTAGCAAGTAATGAAGGAGCACAGAACACTCCTACATGAATGGGATGTAGGACCCATTACTTTTTGATAAGGAGTAGGAGGTTCTAAGATGACCAGTGAATAAGGATCAAGCTTTGGGGGAGGTTCTAATAATTCTACATTGGAACTTATGGGCATCAATGGAATACTATAAAGCTAATGGACACTTAAGAAGCCCAGGTGGTGCAATGGTTAAGTGCTTGGCTTATACTAGACAATCAAGAAATTTTTACTGCATTTAATTCACAAAAATATCCATAAGCATTTAATTTGTGAAAATGTCTACAAGCCTTCTTCCATCCTGAGGATGCCAATGAAAGGGAAACATACAGACAGCTAAAACCAAAGGAAGTCTGTAGTTGATTGAAAAAACAAATAGGTACGATTTTTTTGGATTTTTTTTTTCTCATTCAAAAATTTACACACAAATTGTTTTGTGACATTGGTTGCAATCCCTGCATTGTGTCAGCACTCTCCCCTTTTCCCTTTCCACCCTGGGTTCCCTGTGTCCATTCCTTCAGTTTTCCTGTCCCTTCCGGCCTTCTCGTCTTTGTTTCTGGACAGGTGTTGCCCATTTGGTCTCATATACTAGATTAACTAACAAGCACATTCCTCATGTGTGTTACTGTTTGTTTTATAGGCCTGTCTAATCTTTGACTGAAAGGTGGACTTCGAGAGTGGCTTCCGTTCTGAGTTAGCAGGTTGTCTAGGGGCCATTGTCTTGGAGGGTTCCTCCAGTCTCTGTCAGGCCAGTAAGTCTGGTCTTTCTTTTTTTTGTGAATTTGACTTTTGTCCTACATTTTTCTCCCACTCTGTCCGGGACACTATTGTAATCCCTGTCAGAATGGTCAGTGGTGGTAGCTGGGCACCATCTAGTACTTCTGGGCTCAGGCTGGTAGAGGCTGCGGTTCATGTGGTCCATTAGTCCTTTGGACTAGTATTTTCCTTGTGTCTTTGGTTTTCTTCATTTTCCTTTGCTCTGGACAGGATGGGGCCCATAGATGTATCTTAGACGGTGGATGGTAAGCTTTTGAGACCCTAGATGCTACTCACCAAAGTAGGATGTAGAATACTTTCTTTATGAACTATGTTATGGCCATTGACCATGGTCCTCATCCCTCAGCCCCAGTAACTTGGTCCCTCAGGGTGTCTGGATGTATACAGGAAGCTTCTATGACTTTGCCTTGGTCACGCTGTGCTGACTTCCCCTATACTGTGTGTTGTCTTTCCCTTCACCAAAGCTAACACTTGTGTAATATTTAGTTAATGACTTCCCCTCCTCACACCTCCCCTCCCTCGTAACCATCAAAGATTTTTCTTTTTTTTTTAAAGTGTAAACTTTTTCTTGGGTTTTTATAATAGTGGTATCATACAATACTTGTCCTTTTGTGATTGACTTATTTCGCTCAGCATAATGCCCTTCCAGATTCATCCATGTTGTGAGATGTTTCACAGATTCAGTGTTGTTCTTTATCATTGTGCAGTATTCCATTGTGTGTATGTACCGTAATTTGTTTATCTATTCATGCATTGATGGGCACTTAGGTTGTTTCCATCTTCTTGCTATTGTGAATAATGATTCAATGAACATGGATGTGCACATGTCTATTCGTGTGACGGCTCTTATTTCTCTAAGATATATTCCTAGGAGTGGGATTGCTGGACCATATGGTGTTTCTATTTCTAGCTTTTTAAGGAGATGCCATATTGTTTTCCAAAGTGTTTGTATCATTTTACACTCCCATCAGCAGTGCATAAGAATTCCAATTTCCCGGCAACCTCTCCATTATTTTTTATTTCCTGTTTTTTTTTTTTTTTATTAGTGTCAGTAATGTCAGGGTGAGGTGGTATTTCATTGTGGGTTTGATTTGCATTTCTCTAATGGCTAATGATCATGAGCATTTCCTCACGTGTCTGTTAGCTGCTTGAATGTCTTCTTTGTTGAAGTGTCTGTTCATATCCTTTGCCCATTTTTTAATTGGATTATTTGTCTTTTTGTTGTTGAAGTGTTGAAGTATTCTATAGATTTCAGAGATATGACCCTTGTTGGTTATGTTGTAGCTAAAAATTTTTTCCCAGTCTGTAGGTTCTCTTTTTACTCTTTCGGTGAAGTCTTTTTTTTTTTTTTTTTAAATTGTATTTTAGATGAAGGTTTACAGAGCAAATTAGTTTCTCATTAAACAACTAATACGCATATTGTTTTGTGACATCGATTGCTAATCCCATGACATGTCAACACTATCCCTTCTCAACCTTGGGTTCCCTATCACCAGTTTTCTTGTCCCCTCCTACCTTCTAGTCCTTGTCCCTGGACTACTGTGCCTCATTAGTCCCGTTTTGTTTTATGGGGCTGTCTAATCCCTGGCTGAATGGTGAACCTCGGGAGTGACTTCACCACTGAGCTAAAAGGGTGTCCGGGGGCCATACTCTCGGGGTTTCTCCAGTCTCTATCAGGCCAGTAAGTCTGGTCTTTTTTTGTGAGTTACAATTTTGTTCTACATCCATCTCCAGCTCTGTCCAGAACCCGCTGTTGTGATCCCGGTCAGAGCAGTCAGCGGTGGTAGCCGGGCACCAGCTACCTGTACTGGACTCAGTCTGGTGGAGGCCATGGTAGCTGTGGTCCATTATTCCTTTGGACTAATCTTTTCCTTGTATCCTGTTCTCTTCATTCGCCCTTGCTCCAGAGGGGTTGAGACCAGTGGAATATCCTAGATGGCTGCTCACAGGCTTTTAAGACCCCGGATGCTACTCACCAAGGTAGAATGTAGAACATTGTCTTTATAAACTGTGTTATGCCAATTGAGCTAGACAGTCCCCGAGACCATGGTCCCCACAGCCCTTCACCCAGCACTTCAGTCCCTCAGTAAACTAGGATTTGAATGCAAGCATTTTTGTTAACTTGCTGTGGGCTCTTGGGCAAAGCATGTAATGTCTCCAAACCTCAGTTTCCTCAGCTCAAAAATGAGAATAATAATTCCTAACTGGAAAGACTGATTTAGGATTTAATTAAATCAATGTATGTCAAGTGTCTAGCACAGTGTTTGGTACATAATAGGTACTCAATAAATCTTACTTGGTTCCCCTTTGGAGGTTTCATGACAAGAATGTGGCTCTTGGTAAGTGTTGGGGCGTACCTTTAGTGTTAAACCACCCCCACTCCACCACAGGTCCTCAGATCCCACAAGGTAATAAATAGTTCCCCAGTACCTCCTGAGGGGATCCAGGGATGTGAAGAGTTAGATCCTGTATCATGAATGATGCCCATCTTTGCCTATCTTGAGAAAAGATTAAAGTAAATGAGACAATAAATCGTAGGTGGCAAAGGAAGTGGAAAAGAAATACCGTACTAATTACTTAGCAGAAGGAGAGAGGGAGGAGAAAAGACAGAAGAGAGGCATGCCTCAGCACTGAGAGAGCTGGAATGGTGATGGTCATTTGGGATCTGCCTATGTTCAAGTCTTAGCTTGATAAGAGGCTCATGGAAGGACATATAACTTCAACAAGAAAAGAACACTTCCAAACCAAATGCAGGAAGAGATAAAACTGTCATTTAGGACTGTCTTTCTTTGAAAAGTTTCAAAACATTTGAGAGTACTTCAAAAAGGGAAAATATTTCGCTGTCTTGGGCCTCTTCTTTCATTCTGGTAAATGACTTCTGTGATATTAGCATTCAATGAGAGATATTTAGAATCTGGCACTTTTAATTCATGTGAGAATGCCAATCCCACTGAGTAAAGAGGATATTAGAATTCCATTTGCTATAAAGTGCAAACATTGCATTAGAGTGGGTCAGGGATAAAAATGTTAATAGTATGTGTTACAAATTGAATTGTGCCCGCCCCCCCAAAAAAAAAAATCTGTCAACTTGGCTAGGCCATGATTCCCAATATTGTGTGACTGTCTACCATTATGTGATCTGATGTGATTATCCTATGAGTTGTAAATCCTACCTCTATGATGTTAATGAGGCAGGATTAGAGGCAGTTATGTTAATGAGGCAGGACACAATGTACAAGATCAGACTGTATTTTGAGTCAATCTCTTTTGAGATATAAAAGAGAGAAGAGAATAGAGAGACAGGGGGACCTCATACCACCAAGAAAGCAGCGCCAGGAGCACAGTACATCCTTTGGACCTGGGGTCCCTGCACTGAGAAGTTCCTAGACCAGAGGAAGATTGATGACAAGGACCTTCCTCCAGAGCAGACAGAGAGAGAAAGCCTGCCCCTGGAGCTGGCACCCTATATTTGGACTTCTAGCCTACTAGACTGTGAGAGAATAAATTTCTGTTTGTTAAAGCCAACCACTTGTGGTATTTCTGTTAGAGCAGCACTAGGTAACTAAGACAGTACGTAAAATTAAATACCACCTTCTTGAATATTTTGTCCTGGCATCATAAACAACTTTCCAGCCTTATCCAACCAGAGTGTCAGAGTTTGGGACAGTTATTCATAAATGGCCTGGTTCCAGAGGGACCAGACTAAAACCCTCTTGATAAATTTGTTGCTTATTTATGGTTAGGTCAAAGCACAACTTACTTACCCATGTTGGTAGCATCTTTTGAAGAGTCACATTTACCATTTTGTATCTTCCCAAAGTGTCCCTTATGTTGTTGACACACACACCAAACTGAGTGTACAGAACTGACTGAATGGGCATCTCAAGTCCACAAAAGGGGGATTACTTTAATTAAATAGGCAGCCAAAGTGATATTATTAAAAATTAGAGCTACTTCCATGAATACATGACCTGGGAGTTAAAGCAAGACCTTACTGAATCTTTGACCCAGGGAATTCTACAATAACCTCTGTCTTAGGCTGGGTTGTCTAGAGAAGCAAAACCAGTAAAGCATATAAATGTGAATATATATATATATACATATCAAGGAAACAGCTTGTGCAATTGTAGAAGCCAGAACATCCCAAGTTCGCAGATCAGGGTAGAGGCTTCTCCCAATTCACGGAGCCACAGAAGCTGGCGAGCCCAAGATCTACAGGTAGGAGAGCAGGGCTCCTGCTCACAGGCTGTGAAGATCAATGAATCCCAAGTTTGGCAGATAAGCTAATAGCTCAAGTCCCAAGAACTGGTGGTGAAACGACAAGAGGCAGCCACAGGATCCAGTGAGCGAAAAGCCAGAACCGTCTACTTCTATTCAGATGCAGGCCACAACCCCAAGGAAACTCCCTTTCATCTGATTGGCTACTCACAGCATATTCAGTCATAGGAGTGATCACATATAAACACTGAGAATCATGGCCCAGCCAAGATGACACACAATCTTAACCATCACAGTCCACCCCTAGTCAACTTGGCACATGTACACATCTCCTTAAATCATACATAATTTCTGAATAAACACAATTAGAAAGTCATACTTGCACCAAACATGATACAACTAACACATGTACCATCGAAAACACACTCGCCCCATTTACATCTTATATTTTGTAAGTGAAGGAAACAAAAATATTTGATGCACACATACAAAGCAAAAATACCCATAACAATTACAGTCCCCATTTCTGAAACTGGTCACGTGGCTGTAACTGGTATTTATACTACCTTCTTCCACCACCCATTCCGTATTCCCTTTGCCCTCGGCAAGCACCTCAGCTGGTTGTTGTTCTCTGCCTGGTGGGGTGACCCAAACCTTCATTCCTGAAGGGTCTGGGTCATTAGTAGTCATGTTGCAATTAGGTTGCTGTAGTTTTCCATTGACTTTAATCACAGGGCATGGTAGTACTAAGACATGCCCTAAGGAATCTCCTGCATTCCAGACATACTATTCTTTACCTCTATTATGTAATATCAATCCAATTTCCTCTTGGTAATCAGGATCAATCACACTAGCCAGTATGGCAACTCCCTTCTTTGCCTGTTGATCTAGAAGCATAAGGAGCCCAAAGTGGCCAGGTGGCATTCTTAGCTTCCAGTTCAATGGAATCAGTGATGTGTCTCCAAGTGGGAGCATTCTTCCCTTTAGAACTAAGACCTATAGGCCAGGAGAGCATAAGGTCGTGGGAACAGGAAGCAAAAATTTTGAGAGTGGGTCACGAGGGGTAATAGTGAGTGGTGCCACTCCCATTTCCACCCCTTCATTCTTGGACCCATGAATCGTGGCTATGGGAGAAACAGCACCATATATTGGACACTAGTTTAGAGCAAACACAGCCTCCTGGAGAACACTGCCCCAACCCTGCAAGGTACTGTCACCCAGCTGGCACTATAATTGTGTCTTTAGAAGGCCATTCCATCGTTCTATCAAGCCAACTACTTCAGGATAATGGGGAACATGGTAAGACCAGTGAATTCCATGAGCATGGGCCCACTGCCGCATTTCATTTGCTGTGAAGTGAGTCCCTTGATCTGAGGCAATGATGTGTGGGATACCATGACGGTGGATAAGGCATTCTGTAAGTCCACAGATGGTAGTTTTGGCAGGAACACTGCATGCAGGAAAGGCAAATCCATATCCAGAGTAAGGGTCTATTCCAGTAAGGACAAAATGCTGCCCTTTCCATGATGGGAGTGGTCCAATGTAATCAACTTGCCACCAGGTTGCTCTGCTGATCACCTAGAGGGATGGTGTCACACTGGGGACTCTGTTGGTCTCTGCTGCTGGCAGATTGGGCACTCAGCAGTGGCTGTAGCCAAGTCAGCCTTGGTGAGTGGAAGTCCATGCTGCTGGGTCCATGCATAACCTCCATCCCTGTCACCACGGCCACTTTGTTCATGAGCCCATTTAGCAATGATGGGAGTAGCTGGGGAAAGAGGATGACTGGTTTCCACAGAAGCATCATCCTATCCACTTGACTGTTAAAATCCTTCTCTGCTGAGGTCACCCTTTGGTGAACATTCACATGAAACACAAATATCTTCACTTCTTTGGCCCATTCAGAGAGGTCTACCCACATACCTCTTCCCCATAAATCCTTGTCTCTGATTTTCCAATCATGTTCCTTCCAAGTCCGACCATCCAGCCAAACCACTGGGCACAGCCCATGAATTGGTATACAATCGCACATCTGGCCATTTCTCCTTCCAAGCAAACTGAACAACCAGGTGCACTGCTCGAAGTTCTGCCCATTGAGAGGATTTCCCTTCACCACTGTCCTTCAGGGAGGTCCCAGAAAGGGGCTGTAGTGCTGCTGCTGTCCACTTTCGAGTGGTGCCTGCATATTGCACAGAACCATCTGTAAACCAGGCACGAGTTTTCTCTTCTTCAGTCAACTCATCATAAGGAACTCCCTATGAGGCCAGACTGGGAGATAGAAGGTAATGTGACAGAAGTGGAGACCATGGGCATTTGGGCCACTTCCTCATGCAACTTACTTGTGCCTCTGGGTCCCGCTTGGGCCTGATCTCTTATATATCATTTTTCATTTAATGATAGAGTGCTGCAGTGTACGTCCAACTTTATGACTCTGGGTCAGACAACACCCAGTTCATGATGGGCAGCTCAGGCCACATGGTGACTTGGTGTCCCATGGTTAAGCATTCAGTCTCTACTAAGGCCCAGTAACAAGCCAAAAGTTGTTTCTCAAAAGGACAGCAGTTACCTGCAGAGGATGGCAGAGCTTTGCTCCAAAATCCTAAGGGTCTGCACTGTGATTCACCAATAGGGGCCTGCCAAAGACTCCAAACAGCATCTCTATCTGCCACTGACACTTCATGCACCATTGGATCAGCTGAATCATATGGTCCAAGTGGCAGAGCGGCTTGCACAGCAGCCTGAACCAGCTTCAGAGCCTTCTCTTGTTGTTGTCCCCACTGAAAACTAGCAGCTTTTTGAGTCACTTGATAAATAGGCTAGAGTAGCACACCCAAATGAGGAATATGTTGCTTCCAAAATCCAAAGGGGCCCACTAGGTGTTGCACCTCCTTTTTAATTGTGGAAGCAGCCAGATGCAATAACTTATCCTTCACTTTAGAAGGAGTATCTTGACATGCCCCATGCCACTGGATGCCTAGAAATTTCACTGAAGTGGAACGTGCCTGAATTTTTGTGGGATTAATTTCCCACCCTCTAGTATGCAAATGTTTTACCAATAAGTCCAGAGTCATTGACACTTCTTCATACTAGGTCCAATCAGCATAATGTCATCAATGTAATGGACCAGTGTGATGTCCTGTGGAAGGGAGAGGCTACCAAGTTCCCTGTGGACTAAATTATAACATAGGGCTGGAGCGTTGATGTAGCCCTGAGGTAGGCAACTGAATGTGTATTGCTGGCCTTGCCAGCTGAAGGCAAACTCCTTCTGGTGGTCCTTTGAAACAGGTATGGAGAAAAAGGTATTAGCCAGATCAATAGCTGCATACCAGGTACCAGGAGATGTATTAATTTGTTAAAGTAGTGAAACTACATCTGGAACAGCAGCTGCAATTGGAATCACCACCTGGTTAAGTTTTTGATAATCTAATGTCATTCTCCAAGATCCATCTGTTTTTTGCACAGGCCAAATAGACGAGTTGAATGGGGATTTGGTGGGAAAAACCACCCCTGCATCCTTCAAGTCCTTGATGGTGCCAGTAACCTCTGCAATCCCTCCAGGAATGTGGTATTGCTTTCAGTTTACTATATTTCAAGGTAGGGGCAGTTCTAATGGCTTCCACTTGGCTTTTCCTACCATAATAGCCCTTACTTGATTTGTAAGGGATGCAATGGCGGGGGTGGGGGGTTCTGCCAGTTGCTGAGTATATCTATTCCAATTATGCCTTCTGGAACTGGGGTAATCACTACAGGATGGGTTTGGGGACCCACTGGACCTACTGTGAGATGGACATGAGCCAAACTCCATTAATAACCTGACCTCCATATGCCCCCACTCTGACTGGTTGGCCACAGTGACGTTTTGGGTCTCCTGGAATTAGTGTCAGTTCATAGCCAGTATCCAGTAATTCCCGAAAAGTCTGATTATTTCCTTTTCCCCAATGAACAGTCACTCTTGTAAAAGGCCGTAGATCCCTTTGGAGAAGGCTGGGAGAAAGATTAACAGCAAAAATTTTTGGCAGTGTATTGGAGTTCTGCCTCAAGAGGACATGGCCTCCCCTTCATTCAAGGGGTTGTGGGTCTTCAAACTTGCTCAAATTTGGGAATTGACTGAGGGACCTTGTGACTCTCTATTCTGGCGATTCGAGTTAGACTGCTGTTCACCTGATCTAGAATTAATCCGTTTGTATAGATCAAGTAAATATTTAGTAGATTTCCTATCTGTTTCACTCCTAGGGACACCATGATTAAGTAGCCAATGCCATAAGTCCATACGAGTCAAACTATTTGATTACTGCTTTGACAGCTCTGTCCATTACTGTAACCATGCCCACCTTATCTTTGTCAATTGAGTGCAGCCACTTGGCCCCTACCACCACGGGGTTCAATCAGCCCCATTGTAGTTAGGTGTCTTAATTCAGTTAGGGCAGTTCCCATTGTCAAATCTGATTTACATAAAATAGCAATCACAGCAGTCTTCAAGGATGCTGGAGCTCCCTTCACAAATTTGTTCCTCACAGTTGTGGTAAAAGGTGTGTCCTCTGGGCACTCCATGTGTGGGTCTGTGGGTCTAACTTGACAAATTCACTCTAGCATGCCAATTTACCTAAGCCTTTGGACACCTTCTTCTATAGTATACCAAGGCAGGTGTGGTATTTCAACTTGATTTAGTGTAGGCCACCTCCTAATCCATGCTTCAGCAACCCAACCAAATAAACTATTAGATCCTTTCCTAAGTTCTTGAGCTGAAACATTGAATGAACAATCTGTACTTAGCAGACCCATATCAATAAACTCAGACTGATCCATCTTTATGTTCCTTGCACCATTATCCCACACCCTTAATAGCCATTCCCACACATATTCCCCAGGTTTCTGTACATATTAGAAAAGTCAAGTAGTTCTTCTGGAGTGTAGTGTACCTCCTCCTGGGTCACACTTTGTACTTCACCTTTTGGGGCTTGCTGGGACTTAAGCCTAGTTATATATAGGTCTAGAAGCCAGAATTGGTAGTGTGGAATTTTTCTGAGAATATTCAGCATTGTCTTGTACAGCATCTGCCTCAGGCGATGCCACAGGCAATGACTCAGGCAAGGCTCTTTAGATGCAGCTAGGCTAGGGCTAATCTCATCAGACGGGAGAGAAGGGGTTAATGGTTTTTCTGGGCAGGGTGGTTTAGCAGACAAACATGAAGTAATCTCTTCAGAGGGGAGTGGTTCTGCTGGCAGGAGTGATTCAACAGAATTCAGGGGCTCATTGTCCCCATCTTCCTGATTATCTGCCCATATGTCCTCATCCCAAGTTTCAGGATCCCCTTTGTTCCCTATCAATGCTCTTACTTTAACTTCAGACACCTCTCAATGTTGGCAATTGAGCTGGCATTGTAATTCAACCACTCTTACAATAAGGCCCTGGGTTTGGTTTTTGGCAACTTCAGCTCTGTTACTACAAGAAATAAGGCTTTCTTTCAAAGCACAAGTGGAAGCCTTGAGGTCATTTATGTGGCACTTGAGCTTTGACTCTGAAGCACTGACCGCATCTCTTTCTTTCACCAGTTTGCCTAGCGAAAGTAGAACCAACCAACCAGCGTCCTTATACTTCTCATTCTCACAAAGCTGTAGAAAGATATCACACATGTGTTCACCCCAAACCTCGCCTTTCACCAATAACTGATCTACTGGTGGTGATATTTTGAGTATTTGTATCGCCACCTCACGCCATGGACTAGCAGTGTCCTCTTTACTGCTGGAAAAAGAGTCATCAACATCTTTAAGACTAACCAGACTTGAGAACCAATTTAGAAAACTCATCCTTACAATTTTGTTTCTCTAGAACCATTCTCGGTACCAAATGTCTTAGGCTGGGTTCTCTAGAGAAGCAAAACCAGTAAAGCGTATAAATATATATAGAGAGAGAATTATATCAAGGAAACAGCTCATGCAATTGTAGAGGCTAGAACGTCCCAAGTCCGTGGATCAGGGTAGAGGCCTCTCCCAATTCACAGAGCCGCAGAAGCTGGCGAGCCCAAGATCGGCAGGTCGGAGAGCAGGGTTCCTGCTCACAGGCTATGAAGATTGACAAATCCCAAGTTTGGCAAATAAGCTGACAGCTCAAGTCCCAGGAACCAGAGGTGAGACGATAGGAGGCAACTGCAGGATCCCCAGTGAGCAAAAAGCCAGAATGTCTGCTTATATTCAGATGCAGGCCACACCCTCAAGGAAACTCCCTTTCATCTGATTGGCTACCCACAGCATATTCAATCATGGGAGTGATCACATAAAACACTGAGAATCATGGCCCAGCCAAGGTGACACACAATCTCAACCATCACAACCTCTTTCAGTGAACAAGGGGAAATATATTAAAAATGTTAATGTAAATTATAGGAGAACTGAGAGAAAGGAGGTTTTTAATGAACAAAACCAAACCATCAAACTCTAAGCATTTTAATATACTGCTTTTATTTTCTTCTAAAATTGAAGTCTTCAAGATGATACAGAAATTTTTAAAAATTTAGTGCTAAAATGAACCATAGGTTTAAGTGCTCTAAATTTAAGATTAAATATGCACTCCTTCAAGTTAGCTCTGGGGTTGTTACATTCATAAAATACGGGGAGAGAGTACTAAGACCATGTTTTTTATCATTTTAACTAGTGTTTTCCTTACTTGTGGGTTTAATTAGCAGTAGGGGGACGCTGAGCATTTCAGTGACACTGTGGGATTCTAGCATGCTTCTAATTTGGAAAGTAATACTTGAAATAATAAATAAAAAAAACTAATCTCTACCTGCACAGCTTACTTCTAATTGCTTTTGTCTAGATTTAAATTTGAAGCAATATTTTTAAATTGGGGCAAAATGAATCTTTGAATATGTCTGGGCAAAAAAATGCCCTACTAACCAGCATAGCAGTTACTGCATACTAAACCTATCATGTATTTAAAGGAGTAAGACCAAACATGCATTCACCTAGCTAGAATGTAAATTAGACATAAAATCTCTATCTGTAAAATGCTTACCATTTGATTGGCTAGCATTCCCAAAAGACCTATGAAAATCCCTATATGTCATCTTGAATAGAAAAAAAATTTTTTTGCTTCATTTCCTGTAGCTTGTAAATTTACTATTCCTATCTTTTCTTATAAAATCGCATCCCTGTTTGAGTGGCACTTGAAAGGCATGGGCTCAAAATGAAAATTTCTAACATCAGGTTTAAATAAAAATATTGTTGACTTGAACCTATACTGCTGGTATCACCCTATAGTGTGCTACCTTATGGGAGAGCCACTGTCATAGTCATCTAGTGCTGCTATAAACAGAAATACCACAAGTGGATGGCTTTAACAAAGAGAAATTTGTTTTCTCACAGAGTAGTAGGTTAGAAGTCCAAATTCAGGGTGTCAGCTCCAGGGGAAGGCTTTCTCTCTCTGTCGGCTCTGGAGGAAGGTCCTTCTCATCAATCTTCCCCTGGACTAGGATCTTCTCTGTGCAGGAACCCTGGGTCCAAAGGACACGCTCTGCTCCCAGCACTGCTTTCTTGGTGGTATGAGGTCCTCTCCTCTCTGCTTGCTTCCCTTTCCTTTTATCTCTTGTAAGATAAAAGGTGGTGCAGGCCACACCCCAGGGAAACTCCCTTTACATTGGATTAGGGATATGACTTTAGTAAGGGTGTTACAATCCCATCCTAATCCTCTTTAACATAAAATTCCAATCACAAAATGGAAGACAACCACACAATACTGGGAATTATAACCTAATCAAGCTGATACATATTTTTTGAGGACACAATTCAATCTATGACAGCCATTAAGTAAGAAAGCTAGTTTCTATAATCTATTGCCTGGTTCCCACTATTGTGCCATTAAATACTACCCTAGTTTTAGTATTAAGATACTCCAAGAACTTATTAATCAGATGTGGTATATAAAGAAGTTTGACTTGTAAAGAAAATCTTTGTTTTCATTTAATCAGTAGGTCATGCTTCCTTAGTCCAGCAATTCACCTCACAGAACTCTTGGTGGTGATTCTAAGATTAAATGACGGAGTTAAGGGATAAAGGCTGTTGTGCTGAAAGCAGGCAAGTCACAGAGGGCTTGAGTTACTATCAGGAAATGTTGCACATATCCATTCTGTGAAAACTTTCACTTGAGATTTCTACTGTACTTCCTAGAGTTATCAGTGACCAGACAGCACTGCTTTTTTGATTAATATTACATGAAGAATGTTCCTTCCACAAAGGTTCCAAATTCTTCATAATCTTTTGTAATCTAGAGGCCAGTTTTACACTTACCATGCCACTGAATAGAGAAAACTACGTACCTACAAAGACTTTGAGGCAGATTTTATAAACCTACACTGAATAAGTCTATGTAACACAAACTATTCTTTTTGTGACATTCTAAATGTCATATCCCAAAATTAAAGGCTCTTTATCTCCCGGCACATGCTTTCTTATTTAAACTTACCTTCCACATCTGTTCCCTGCTACATGAACCCTTTCACTCTGGCCAAAATGTGTATTCGTACTTCTTTGAACATGAATTTTTTTCTATCTTTTTTCCATGTCTTTATTCAAAATATTCTCTCTGTAGAATGTTTGTCTTTTCCTAACTTCGTTTAATATGTAGCCAGGTGTCACCTACATATAAGAGTCTTCATAAATGGAGTGACCCCTCCACTATTTTGCTCTCCTGACCTCCATTTATATTTACCAATGGGAATATATTTTAAGAATTAAGAATATGGTATAACTAGCATTATAATATACTGTTTTATGTATATGCACTTATCTCTTTAGATTCCAAGTAAATACAGGGAGTTCAATGTGCATTTGTTCATAACGATGACAGAAGGAATTTCAGAAAGTGAATACCAAGGCTTGCATTGACCAGGGAGGTTAAAAAAAAAAAAAAGAATATTCGTAATGCTAGATCATTAACCTGTTATTTAGTACCACATGATTTATCTAATTATATTTTTTAATATAATCATTTTGCCCATTGTCATTTTATATATTTGTTTGTTCTTTTTAGAATGTTAGCTTCTCGAGGTCAGGAATCAAGCCTTACATATTCTCATTCTCTTGTGATATATCTATAGCATTAAGCAAATGGCTTACTTTTAAAGTCCTCAAACTGCGAAGCAAAGAAAAAATACAATGTAAAAAGATTTTTGATTCTAAACGTAGATATGTAGGTATCCCAGAAATATTTCCTGAATAAATGAATAAATAAATAAATAAATGTGTTTGCAATTTGATTGGCTCTAAATATTTAAATTACAGCTTCTCCTACTGACTCTAAAGATAAGCATCTTTTTTCCTGTAGGTTGGGAAACATAAAATAGAGAATAAAATAAAAATTGTTTAAGAGAGAAAACGATGCTACAAAACCCAAAGTAGGAGAAAGCCAGATTACATTACTCTTTGCTTGACCTTCAAGAGACAAGTCAAATGACTATGCTACTTACTCTTCCAGGTATGTTCAGTTCGTTGCAAAAGTGGTATATTCTTATAAGTCGCTTCTGATTAGATCTCTTTCCTTAAGCAAAAACAGAGCTCAATCTAAGGGTTTCTCAGTGAACAGGAGCCTTTGGAGCACAGGTGTCCTTGCAGCAGGAAGACCAGGGAACTTTGTGATTGATCTACTGTTTTGTACTTTTGTAATTGTGTTAAAAAACAAATGTAATATCAAATATAATGAAATATCCACTTTTTACTGTTCAATTCCATTCTGACACAGCTGCCCATGCCACAGTTCCCTGACTCCAGCCAGTCAGAGCTAGGGCAGGTCTCTCAATTTAAAGAGACACCATCCTCTACAGTGCCTGACAGGAGATGCCAGCTGCAAGTTTGGGATTCCACACAACACTTTCCCTCCTGTCCTACAGGCTCCCACTACTCCTTTGGGTTCAATAATTTGCTGGAATGACACACAGAACTCATGGAAGGTGTTATATTTATGAGTACATTTTTATTGTAGGAGAAAAGGATATAAATAAAGAGATCATAGGACAAGGTCTGGACAGGTTCCTAGAACAGAGCTACTGTGTCCCAAAAGATGTGCTACCCCCCACCCCACATGCATCTATGTCTTTCACCAACCAGGAAGCTCATGAAGTTTCTGTCTCTAGAGCCTTTACTGGCTTTATTGTGTAATCACGATTGATTGGATCAGTCTCCCTCACTCCCCTGAGGTTAGCTGATATCAGGCATTGTGGTAGTCTTTCTGGACAGGCCAGTTCCCACCCATTAGTGAAAACCCTCAGGTATGATTTAGATAACAAAGGCACTTTAAATATTCAGAATATTCCAAGAGTTTAGTTATCTCTCAGGAACCAAGGACAAAAGCCAAATTATGAGGTAAAGTAATTCTTTACCCCATAGTTATTTATCCCAAAATAGTGGTGGAAGAAACAGTCTCGTTATTAGGGCTTCCAGGTCCCAAAGGCAAATGAGAATAGAAGTAAATGAGTAGAAAAAAATAATATAAATAAATAAAAGAGGAGAAGAAAGAAAATAATGGTGAGAGCATGGTTTTATTAATACAGTTACTGCTTCATTAGCATTTAGAAAATAATAATCTCAAAATTATTGTAACATCACAGTTTATTTCAGGAAAGAAGATACAGACTGTGTCTAAACTCCTAATAAGATCAACTAGTTGCTTACAGTTAAATGCTGCAAGGCATAGCCCATCACAAAACAGTGAACTGATTTTAGTACTATTATTTTCATTACTGTATTATCTGAATCAGACAATACGTAGAAATTTGCTTCATTACTTAGTACCATCTAGATGACAAAAAAAATTATAATAAATAATTGCTCACAACATAGATGAAGATTTAGATTTAACTGTATCCTTAGTTGTATCTCTAAAGAATAGGATCAAATTAACCTCTTCAGATTAATAAAAGTTTACACAGTAAAATATGTGTTGACATTAGGTTATATCTATACTCCTGCTACTAATATACCAACATCAGCAAAACCAACAATAACTATCATTTATTGGGCATTTACTGTATGCCAGACACTGGGCTATCTCCTTGTGGCAGATACTTAGATTGAATCTCTCAACCTCCAATCCATCCTCATTCTATTTGGAGAGCTGGAAAACTACAAAGCACATTTCCCAGACTCCCTTGCAGCTAGGGAATTAGCTGCAAATTAGGCTCCACCGATTAGAAGCATTCATGTGAAATATGGAAAATGAAGGTGAGACAAAGATCATCTTCTTACTGCTATGAATGTGGCAAGTCAGAGATGTTGAGTGTTTGCAGTGGCCAGCATCAGCTTTTCAGTGTTCTGCCATCAGCTTCATAGCTGTGAGAGGTAGTTATGTCAGCAGCTGTGGCTGAGGTGATGGCAAGAGCAGCTATCTGACCTCTGGATCACAGTTACAGTAATGTGAGTGTGAAATCAGTGCCTGTGGCATCCCCATAGCTTCTCCAGCCCTTCCAATGATTTTTCCTGATTAACTTCTTTTCTTGAAACACCTCAAGTTGTTTCTATTTTCTGTACTGAACTTGGATGATACAGTCCTTTATGTAAATTGTCTCATTTAATATTTACTGTGAAATGTCAATATTTCTGTTCTGCAAGTAAAGAGAAGAATCCGAGAAAGGTCATTTTTCCTAAGTCACAAAGTTGGAGGTGGAAAAGCTAGGGATTTGAACTCAGATCAACTGACTCTGAAGCCAGTGCTCAGAACCACTATCCTCCTGGGTCTCTCTCATACTTTAGATTTTAAGCAAGGCTGAAGGAGGCCCATTTGGCATAGTAAGATTCAAATTCAACTTCAAACTTCTTGCTTCCTTTTGAACTCAAACTCAAATCAAGCCAAAGTTATTAAACACTCAGCCAATTTCTCTTTCTACTCATTACTTCTGTATGCTTACAGACTTTGGACTGACTTAGAAACAGAAATGCTTGTCTTGCAATATTTTCAGTTTAGGCAGAATAAGATAAGAAGTCTTGTACTCCTGAGAATTCATTTCTCAGAAGTTTTCAAATTTCAAGTATAGTATAAAGATGCTTGATAGCTTAGAGCAATACATTTTTACCAGTTATCAAAAAAAGAATAAAATGTACTTCTGTTCATAACTAAAAAATAGACAAAGAAGCACCTGTAATCCTGATAATTATAGAAGTAATCAATGATACTGATTACAAAGGAGATAGAGACACAGTAGGGCATGGCAGAAAACCCAGGATTTCTGTCTGGGGAACAAACTTAACCACGTAATCTTAGGTTAGCCACTTCCCATCTTTGGGCCATGCTTGCCTCTCATTGGTAAAAACAAGGAGTTGGATTAGAACGTGAATTTTTCAAAATCTAGAATATCATGTCAGTACAGAACAGAGGTTTAGCACAGGGCTTCTTAACCTTTATCACCTCACGGCACAAAGAAAATGCTAATTCTTCCATGGCACAGTGAAGCCAACGCAGGAGCAGTTCAGGAGTCCAGGGGTTGCCCCAGATCTCAGAGTGTTGATTTCTCATCTCATTTGTGGGGAAGACTGAGCTTACAGAACCACAAGTTAAGCCTCATCATTTTCCACTTGGAGAAATGAAAGCACAGACACATTTTATAAGTCTACAATGACACATAAACTAAAATCTGTGCTGTACTTCAGTTGTTACACCAACATATTATTTGATAAATCTTTCCTAAATTGTTCCCCTCAGCCCATTTTCCACACAGGAACCAGAAACATCTCTTTTAAAATAAAAACTTCATCATGTCAAGGCCCATTCCTCCTGCCAACTGCATCCCTTTGTTCTTCAGATAAAGATCCATATCCTGAAAGTACCCCCACAGGCCCGCATAGCCCAGTCTCTGTCTCTCCAGGTCATCTCATGCTATTCTCCCCGTGCACTTTATGTTCCTTCTTTCTTTTCCTAAAATCCACCAAGTGCTTTCCTGCATCAGAGCTTTGGAACACACCATTCTCTGCCTGGGGTCTCGCTGGCCTTCTCCAGCTGATGCTGATTTCTTTAGATCTTAGTTCAGATGTCATTTCCTCAAGAAAACCTTTCCTAATCCCCCATCTAAATCAGGTTCCCCTGTTATATCTCATCCTATCTTTTACTACACAGCATGGATCACAGTTGGTACTTGCTCATTTTTTTTGTCACTAGCCTATAAACAATGAACAGGGATAATGTCTCTTTTGTTCACTACTATCTCCTCAGTGCCTACCACAGGGTCTAGTATGTAGTAAGGACTCAATTAAATATTTTTTCACTAAATGAATTTATAGTTTTGTTTTGGTTATAAAAGTCTTCCTGGTAACTCTTAATTCTTTGAACTGACATAGTTCTGTACATCAATTTCTTGTGATGTAAAATATGGACATGGTCGTGCTTCATTCTAATTAATGAATAGTATAGCTTAAAACCTTTCAGGGAAGTTATTTTGAACAAGTTTTGGATCATGGACCACTTTTGAGATCTAATAAAAGCTTTGGGCCCTGTGCCCAAGACAATGAATATATTCCAAACATTTTGCAAACAATTTCAGGGAGTGCATAGATCTCCTGAAGTCTGTTCATGGACTAACCCTACAAATAAATTTCAAGCTCCTAAATCTGGCATAAAACAACCACATCACTTGATCCTTAGCTACCTTTCCAACTGATCTGCCTATTTCTAATATTATTGTAAACTCTAATATTATGTATCAAACTGCTTACAGTTTCCCAGCATACACATCATTTCCTCTGAGTGGAACACCCTTCCCACTTTTTTTTTACTCATCCTCCAGCAGTTGCAGCAGATCTCATCTCTTCCAGGAGCCTTCCCTGACTCCCATGCAAAAAATGAGCACCTTGCAGGGGCTCCCATGACGCCTAGTGAGGATCAGCCTCGAGGTCAGAATTACCTACTTGTATGTCATTCTTTCCTGGAGAACACAGCGCTCTCTGAGAGGAGGAACCACATCTGATTCACCCCAGTGCCTGGAACAGTGAATGGCACAACAGGCTTTCAATAAACACATGTTAATCTGAACAGTTGAAGGACCAAGATTAACAATGGTAGAAGAGCTAATAAAATCCATAGATAATAGCCCTCAAATGAGAAGGCAAACTGGAATATCAGTAAACGAACTGAATAATTGCAATGTATAATTGTCAACAAAGGCTAGTAACACAATAGAACACAGAACAAAATTATTTTACCCCTAGTAAGATGACTAAAAGGAGCCTTGGTGGCGCAGTGGTTAAGTGTTCAACTGCTAACCCAAAGGTCAGTGGTTCGAACTCACCAGCTACTCAGGGGAGAAAGATGTGGCATTCTGCTTCCATAAAGAATACAGCCTTGGAAACCCTATGGGGAAGTCCTACTCTGCCCTATAGGGTTGCTATGAATTGGAATCAACTCAACAGCAATGGGTTTTTCTGGGTTTTGGTAAGATGACTAAAAAATTCCTTAGCCTTAAGGTATCAATGTAAGTATAGGTTTCTATTGCAGAAAATCACCATGCAACTAATACAAACCATGGATTCTTCATGAAAATAGTTTGGAGGTAACACTCAGAAAATGTACCATTACGATGACCTTATGGAAAGGCTCAATGCCATGCTGTGTGCTACTGCTGCACAATGTTTAACAGTTCTCTTTGCCCCAAGAACAGTAAACAGCAGATCTCAGCTCTTAGATGGGGATTGTACAGTAATCAAAAAGTTAATGTGTAATAAGTAGAGAACTTTATACTAAAAGTAATGTACACTGACACTCCAAGCAAAGGAATTTTCTGTTGTTTTATACCTGCAGTTGTTACTCATTTACCAAGAAGATTAAGCCATTTGCAATTTAAGTTCGATGCCAAAAAGGACATTAGAAGAGTTACCATTCATTACATAACAGACTGAAAGCGTATGCAGCGTGACCGTCAATTAGATGACCAATTCAAACATTTCCATTTCACTAACTCTCACACTCTTCTCTCTATGCCAGGGGTGGGGTAAGGGTGGGGTGGAGGTAGGGGGCAGAGGCACTATAGAAACTTCCATGGAAGAACAATTTTTTAAACTACATGCACTACCCTCTGACAGTTGATATGCTGATCTGCTCTCCTGGCCTCATTTCGCCCCCACTCCCACTCAGACTACTGCGGTAATGAGAAAGATTACTGTGGAGTAGTCTGTGTTCTAAAGTGAGAGGGACAATAAAAAGATTGAAGATCACCGTATTAGAGTATGCTTACCACAAAGATAGAAGCCTGCTATATATGCTGACCTGAATTTACAAATAGATAACAATAAAATAGAATTAAGTAGGAAAATAGACTTTAAAAAACCCCTAGAAACAAAAATAGTATCCAGCATAGTTGAAGGAACACAGCGCATAAACAGAAGTGATTCTAGAATGAAGATAAAAAATATGAGCTACAAGCTGGTGAGATATGAGAGTGTGGGAGGGCCTGGGAAAACAGGGGAGTAGGAAGTAGAGAGCTACAGCATTTAATATTATTGTGGAGAAAAAAGCCTACAGTGTACATATGTCTCAAATAATAAATGAATTTTTCAAGGAATCAGCTACAGTTTTCTAAGGCAGACTTCCTAGCCTATATCTACAGCAAAAACAAACACCCGTTGCCAACCGATGTCAGAAAAAATACGTGCATTAATTATTCAGTGAGAAACTGATTTGCTCTGTAAACCTTTTAAGTACAATTAAAACAAACAAACAAACAAAAGTTGCCTTTGAGTAGATTCCTATACCAGGAGACAGAAATTTGGCTGCTGCAGTGATTTGCGGCCACCCCCATAGGCATTCTGTACAAACTAAGCAAAAATTAATATGTTTATCAATAATTACAGATGAACTCACCAAGCATACAGCCAAGGCCCTTTGGAGGATGACATAATTATGCAGCAAAATTGGGTGGTGAGCCTAGGGGCTAGAAAAATTGTGCATGCTCTTTGATCCCTGGTGGCCTGTTCCTAGAGGCTAAGTCATAAGAACAATACCAAATCCAAGAATATCATCTTCAAATATATTTCAAAATGCTCAAATGACAAAATCCAAAGACCTAGTACTAAACATAAAATAGACACATGGAATAACAGCTGTATGTCTGCCTGGCTGCCTGCCTCTTTCTTTTCTTCCACAAACGCTTATCAATAATCAGTCAGGTTATTGATAACCAGGTGCTAGATTTTTGGGACACAAAGTGAGTAAGACCTGGCCCCTGCCCTCAAGGAGCTAGCACTGAGAGAACAACAGAGAAATTAGTAATCATTTTACATGTGACAAATGCTTTCACAGAAGTATGGACAGGAGCAGTGAGAACAAAGAGGAGAAGGTGTATGATTTTGTGTTTAGTTACAGTGGTGTTTCAAGTGGTAGAATTTTCACATTCAATGTGGGAGACCCAGGTTCAATTCCCAGCCAATGCACCTCATGCACAGGCACCACCTGTCTGTCAGTGGAGGCGTGCATGTGGCTATGATGCTGAACAGGTTTCAGCAGAGCTTCCAGACTAAAACAGACTAGGAAGAAAGGCCTAGCAATCTATTTCTGAAAATCAGCCAACGAAAAGCCTTTGGATCACACAGTCTGATCCTGTTGTGCATGAGGTCATCATGTGTCAGTGAGGTTGAATGGGCAGCAGCTAACAACAATACATGATATATTACCATTAAAATAGGAGATGAGAATTATGCACTCATTCATTCAATAAATATTGATGTGTCCCTATTGTGGTTAAGAAATTTATAGAATGAAATCAGAGTAATTCCTTGGGATCCCAAGGGCCCCAAACCTACCCTCAACTCACTTAAGAGTTTAAAAGGCTCCTGTTGCTGACAACTGTAGCTGACTAAGAAATATTTGAGAAGTAAAGAATTTCATATTTTTCATCTAAAATAAGGATAAAGGTAAATATCTAGTTGTCTTAATTATTTTGGGGGACAGGGCAAATATTCTCTCTCAATATTCGACAATATCTTCCCACAAGCTTAATTTTTCTGCTCTTGCTCACCATTCTATGATAAACTCTAGAGACATCAATGAAGAAGTTTATGGAAGAATTATTACGTTTAAGATTATACCAAAAGGCACTGAGGTTTAAGAGTGCAAATTCTGGACCCACACTGCCTGGGTTCAAGTTTTCATTCTGCTGTTTTCTAGATTATATGACTTTGGGAAAATTCCTTAACGCTTCTGTGCTTTGGAGCCCTGGTAGCACAGTGGTTAAGAGTTCAGCTGTTAATCAAAAGGCTGAAAGTTCAAATCTACCAGCCGCTCTTTGAAAACCCTATGGGGCAGTTCTACTCTGTCCTACAGGGTCCCTATGAGTCAGAATTGACTCAGCGGCAGTGGGTTTGGTTGGTTTTGTTCTGTGCTTCAATTACCCATGGCCACTGAGTAGATTCTGACTCATGGCGACTCTATAGGACAGAGCAGAACTGACACCTAGGGCTTCCAAGGAGTGGCTGGTGGATTCAAACTGCCAACCTTTTGGTTAACGGGCGAACTCTTAACCACTGTGCTACCAGGGCTCCAAGCAAAAGCCTCCACTGAGGTGCACTGGCCACTGATCCACCAATGTCCCAGTTCCTGGTGCTTCAATTACTCATCTGCAGATGGGATAATAATATTTACTGCGTAGGCTTCTTCTGAGATTTATTGTTAAGTTAATGCATGTAAAACATTTAGAACAGGGCTTGGCACATAGTTACTACACCCTGCAAACTAGTTAATACTGCCACATAAAAATGCAAATCAATAAGCAAATGACAGGAAGGAATTAACACAAATACATTTCATAGCATAGCTATCTTTTAAACTTCATCACAAACATGACTATATCAAGTTATTAACCAAATCAAGTAAACATTTCCACTATGAGATTGAAAAACAGGAACTACAGTAGTTTGGACTTCATCTGCACTTGCATCAAGAAATGAATGTGTGACTTTGCCATGGATAAGATACTTTCAAGATAGTGTCGTAATTACTACCTTTGTGGTTAAAGGAACATTCAGGTTAAAGGAGAAACAAACCCAAAACCCATTGCTGTTAAGTTGATTCTGACTCAATGACCCTACATGACAGAATAGAACCGGCCCATAGGGTTTCCAAGGAGCAGCTGGTGGATTTGAACAGCTGACCTTTTGGTTAGCAGCCAAGCTCTTAACCACTGTACCACCAGGGCTCCTAAAGGAGAACAGGAAATAGCTATTGCTAAAATTTCTTTCACAACTATCTCACAGAAAATTGCTTACACAATATTAGTGTCCATATGATAGTGGAGGTATCTGACACCAAGTTTCTTTAAAGGCTTTATATAACCTGCAAAACCTTCTCAATACATTTCCTCTTGAAAATATTGGATCTAATATTTTCCTTCTGTTAAGCCCTCCCTCTGTTTTCTCCCTGTTAAAACAGAAATGCCATAACTAATAGACAGAAATCAGTGAGTTTAACAACTTTTGCTCTGAAACCAAACTGAGAACAGCAGCAGTATTTCATGATTATAAAAGAGGACGAATTTCCTTAGGTCAACAATGTCTTAGGCTCTTTTCCATGTCCTCTCTATACAGACTTTTTTAATCAGTCACCTGAGAGTTACTTATTAACACAGAACATGCTTAGTCATTGACTAAAAAATGAAGTAGTGTGCTGACCAAAGACAAGAGTCCAAGGTCAAACTACAGAGCGCAAATGTCATTGGGTGGGATGGTTACAGCTTCCCCTTCATTCTTTCACAGTAAGGGAAATGAGGGACTGGACAGCCTTGGTAGTTAGTAAGGTGAGTGCAATATCAGATGTGTTAGATGAAGAGACACAAATATCTCAGGTTAAAAAGGGCACTTGTCTCCCTTATATGATATCAGGATCAAAATCATGGACCCACAGATGGACTGTGCTTGGCACCTTTTCTCTATCGTCCTTTACAAAATGCCCACACACCCAGTGAGCACTGTACTAATGCTATTTTGGAAGTTCTTTCAACTGTAGGATTATTGGAAATAACACCACTAGTGAGCATATTTGTTTATTAGTATTAAATAATATTTAACTCAGAAGTTAATATTTCAGTTACACACTTCCATTGCTAAAGGATTATACTTAGGGTCATCAGTTTTTAAAAATTCTTCCTAGTTTCTGACTTTGGGTTGTTTATGATACTTAATCACATTCATTCAATCAAAAATATTTTAAGTGCATAACAAATATTTTTGTGTTCTATAAGAAGGTAAGGAGCCCTGGTGGTGCAGTAGTTAAAGTGCTTGGCTGCTAACCAAAAGGTCAACAGATTGAACCCGTCAGCCATTCCACTGGAGAAAGATGTGGCAGTCTGTTTCCATAAAGATTTAGAGACTTGGAAACCCTGTGGTTTCTACTCTGTCTACAGTTCTACTCTGTCCTATAGGGTCACTATGAGTTAAAATTGATTTGATGGCAATAGCTTATAAGAAGATAAATAAGAAAACAAATTTAAGTGTGTAAGAGCAAAACTAGTTCATTTAGATACTTGTTGCTAAAAAGGTAAAATGTATCTTGGTGAACAGCTTGCAATGAATGGACAAATGGTTGTTGGTGTCTCTCTGGATTTCAAGTATCCTTGTTAACCCCTTCATTTCTCTATTATAGTAAATGATCAAGCATTGACTGTGTTCATTTAGATTAACATGTCTGTATTACCGAAGATTGTTATGATAAAGGGCAACAAAATGGAGACAAGCATTACTCAGTGGGGATGAAATGAAGTTTTGATTTTGTTTCTTGCCCTTTCAAGACCCATGGGACATACGGTAACCCACCCGCTTTTTATGCCTCTGGAGTTCTTTGGAAAGGAGGTTGCCCAATTTTAATGCATTTAGCCTTGAGGTGGGAGCCTTTTGAAATGTGTGAAACTCAAGAACCCTGAGTTAGAGCCTCATTTTTGTGTACAGTGAACATTGTCTTAGGTGATGTCTCCTGGATGTATGAATTTTCTAAATTTTTGACAAGTTTGCCTTAATTTCAGTGAGATAAGCCTCCTCACTATGTTTCCCAGTTACTATGTTCTCAGGAGAATGTACTTATCAGGAGAATAAGCTACAGACAATCTTCATTCAGTTACAGTGGCCATTTTCTCCCAGATGCCATTCATTGTTTCCAAGTGTTACTGGCTCCCTGATTTTCTACCTTCTAAACAGTAAATAATGCCTTTGTAGTAAGGAATAATGCATTGCAGTGGTACTTTTCAAGAGATTGGAACTCCTATAAGTTATTTTTATCCTGCATTCAATATTAGGGCCTAATCATTGCTTCTACATGTAGCAGGTGGACTGCACCACTGTGAGCAGTCCTGTAGTATTCAGGGCAGCTGTTTCTGCTTCTTAGCTGTTAGTACTGCTTTTGTTATAATGAAGAATACATAGTAGTGGTAATTTTCCTGAGATTCAAATTTCTCTAGTTTTATTTATTTGGCCTGTAAGTACTGCTTTTGCAGTAGTGAAGAATGCATTGTAGTGGTAATTTTCCTGAGATAAAAAATCCCTTGGCTTTTTAATTTGGGTTGTAAGTACTGTTTTTGCAGTAAGAAAGAATGCATCATACCATGTTTTGAAATTTTGGGGAAGATCATTTAAAAGCAGCTGCAGCAGTATCATCGACAGGGAACTGCCAGAAATTCAAACTGGATTCAGAAGAGGACATGGAAACAGGGATATCATTGCTGATGTCAGATGGATCCTGGCTGAAAGCAGAGAATACCAGAAAGATGTTTACCTGTGTTTTATTGACTATGCAA
>NW_004444053.1:2744520-2827869 GCF_000243295.1 Trichechus manatus latirostris
ATTGCTGATGTCAGATGGATCCTGGCTGAAAGCAGAGAATACCAGAAAGATGTTTACCTGTGTTTTATTGACTATGCAAAGGCATTTGACTGTGTGGATCGTAACAAATTATAGATAACACTGCAAAGAATGGGAGATCCAGAACACTTAATTGTGTTCACGAGGAGCCTGTACATAGATCAAGAGGCAGTCATTTGAACAGAACAAGGGTTTAAAGTCAGGAAAGGTGTGCATCAGACTTGTATCCTTTCACCATACTTATTCAATCTGTATGCTGAGCAAACAATCTGAGAAGCTGGACTATATGAAGAAGAATGGGGCATAAGGATTGGAGGAAGACTCATTAACAATCTGTGATATGCAGATTTCAACACAACCTTGCTTGTTGAAAGTGAAGAGAATTTGAAGCACTTACTGATAAAGATCAAAGACCATAGCCTTCAGTATGGATTACAACTCAACAATAAAGAAAACAAAAATCCTCACAACTGGACCAATAACCAACATCATGATAAACAGAGAAAATATTGAAGTTATCAAGGATTTCATTTTACTTGGATCCACAACACCCATGGAGGCAGCAGTTAAGAAATCAAAAGATGCTTTGCATTGGGCAAATCTGCTGCAAAAGACCTCTTTAAAGTGATGAAAAGCAAAGATGTCACCTTAAAGACTAAGGTGTGCCTGACCCAAGCCATGGTGTTTTCAATCACTTCATATACATGCGAAAGCTGGCAGATAAATAAGGAAGACCGAAGAAGAATTGATGCCTTTGAACTGTGGTGTTGGAGAAGAATATTGAACATACTATGGACTGCCAAAAGAACGAACAAGTCTGTCTTGGAAGAAGTACAACTGGAATGCTCCTTAGAAGCAAGATGGCAAGACTACATCTCACATACTTTGGACATGTTATCAGGAGGGATCAGTCCCTGGAGAAGGTCATCATGCTTGGTAAAGTAGAGGGTCAGTGAAGAAGAGGAAGAACCTCAACAAGATGGATTGATACAGTGGCTGCCAACAGTGGGCTCAAGCATAACAACGATTGTGAGGATGGTGTAGGACCAGGCAGTGTTTTGTTCTGTTGTACACAGGGTTGCTATGAGCTGCAACCTATTTGATGGCACCTAGCAACAACAACATGTTTGGAAAGTTTCATGAAAAATAATAAAAAGGCTAAGAAGGAAACTAGAATACAATGTATGTGCAGCCACTGACAGATGCCTTCATGTCTTACCTCATGTTTTGCAAATTTTCAAGAAATAAAACTAAAAAAAAAAAAGATTTTATCATTGACTCATATCAGCAGGAGTTAAGTTGTCCAGGGTCTGCTGGGACATATATGATATGATCCCAGATAATGGGTATCAAAATCCGTAAGTCATAACAAAAATTTGGAACTTGTACTTTAATCAGCATTCCTTCATTAGTGAAAACACATATTATCAACAAAAAATTCAAAGGAGAAAATAATTGGGTCTCAAAAGGGTTAATAAACAGTAGGCAAAGGGAAGTTTTGCTTTTCTAGATAAAACATATATTCTCACTCTCTTATTACTGCGTCTAGCTTTTGCCTCTCAAAGTTCAGCTAAAAAAAGTAATCAACCATGGGTTTCATTTTACTGCCAGGTGACTGATGACAGTTTGTAAGATGAAAAGATAGGCTGGAAAAGAAAAAAACAGGAGGACTGAGTTTAGTTTGCCATGCTACTGGGGCTAGCATCCTGAGCACTGACCTTTGGATTTCTTATAGGGGAATATAATCTTATGTTCAATCATAGATGGCTATAGTAAAATAAGCAAAGTTTCTTTTATTTATTTTTCTTGGAACGTTATTTGAAATCGTCTGTATGTGCTTTGTATCTGGTGAAACCACAATTACATGGCTTCTGACAGTGAAATTACATTTAATAAGTTTTAACTTACTTGGGATATTGTTTGTAAAAGAGTCTAATAGGCTGGACACATAATAACCAAAAAACAAAACTAGTTGCCATCAAGTCAATTCTGAATCATGGTAACCCCATGTGTGTCAGAGTAGAACTGTGCTCCCAAGGGTTTTCAAAGGCTGATTTTTCTTAAGTGGATTGCTAGGCCTTTCTTCTAAGGTGCCTGTAGGTGTACTCAAATCTCCAACCTTTTGGTTAGCAAAGAGCACATTAACCATTTGTACCACTCAGGGGCTCCTGATATATAACTGGAACTCCATAAATGTTATAGCCTTTCCTTTGACCCTAATACATTCATTTTCTAATGACAATATGAGGTAATAGTAAAGATTTTGATAATGATGATAAAAATAATAATGATATTTACCGAGCACTTCTTATTCTTATTGATTTACATATATCAACTAACTTATTTTTTTCAACTACCATCTGAAATAAGTGCTATTATGATTTCTGTCTTATAGATGAGGAAATTAAGACACAAGAATTTAGCTAAACTTGCTTACATAGCTAGTAAGTGGCAGGGTTGGAATTCAAACCCAGGTAGTTTGGCTCCAGATGTAATCTTTTACCACTAACTGAACTGAAAGTACTTAGCTCAGTTCCTGGCACAAAGTAAGTGTTTATTATCATTATTGTTACTATAAATACTGTTGGATTTGATTAAGAAAAGTTTATTTAGTGCCTACACACTGGGGATTAAGCAACAAATAAAAGATGCAAGGTCACTGTTCTTATTAGTTATAGAGTTTAGTGGAGGAGACGGGAATTATTCAAGAATTATAACTTCTACATTAGCAATGGATTAACTGAAGTAGAAGAATATTTTTAAATGGTCTCATTTTAGACCACAGTGGTTAAGAACTTAGCTGCTAACCAAAAGGTTGGCAGTTCAAATCCAGCCGCTCCTTGGAAACCCTAAGGGGCAGCTCTACTTTGTCCTATAGGCAACAGGTTTTTAGGTCCTTAAGACTTCTTGCTGGATAAATAGAGTACATGCTTCCATTACTCCTATTATGTATTCACCTTAAATCCCGTTGCCTCATTAATGTTTTGCAAACTATACTGTATCAGGTTATTGCCCTGTTCAAACACCTTTGATGTCTTCCAGTCTTCTAGACCATAAGTAGCCACTGTGTGTCATATATACCATCAAACTCTCATCCCTCTTTTATGGTAGACATCAGTAATCCACTATGGCATTTGTTGTTGTTTAGTTGTGGTCTTAGAACCCATCAATAAATCAGAGAGTTGGCACTTGAATTGAAACCTATTTGCCATATCAGATCTAGTTTGCTAGATAATAGCATAGGTTTTTTAGACTTAAGTTTGAATTTCAGCTTTCTGACATTTATTTGTGGTGTGATCCTGGGCAAGTCATTTTACCTATAGGAGTCTTATTCTCCTTATACGTTAAATGGGGTAATAGGAGCTACCCAACAGGGTTTTAGGTAATGCAGGCTAACCATTTAGCATAATGCCTGGTATATATTGCTCAATAAATTGCAGTTATTGTTTTTATCACTGTCTTAGTCATCTAGTGCTGCTATAACAGAAAAACCACAAGTGGATGGCTTTAACAAAGAGAAATTTATTCTCTCACAGTCTAGTATGCTACAAGTCCAAATTCAGGGCAACAGCTCCAGCGGAAGGCTTTCTCTGTCAGCTCTGGAGGAAGGTCCTTGTCATTAGTCTTCCCTTGGTCTGGGAGGATCTCAGCACAGGAACCTCAGGTCCAAAGGACATGTTTTGCTTCTGGTGCTGCTTTCTTGGTGGTATGAAGTCCCATGTCTCTCTGCTCGCTTCTCTCTTTTATACCTCAAAAGAGATTGGCTTAATCTTGTAGATCTTATCAATATAACTGCCACTAATCCATCTTATTACACCATAGTGATAGAATATACAACACATAGGGAAATCACATCAGATAACAAAAGGTAGACAATCATACAATTCTGGGAATCATGACCCAGCCAAGCTGACAGATATTTTGGGGGGACACAATTAAATCCACGACAATCACCATTATCATAATGTCCACAGCATTCAGATGTCTCCACAATCTAGCTCCAAGTTACATTTCTAAATTTATCTCCCATACTGTCCTAAAGGAAGTTTCCATTTCAACCAGGTATGGGTAACTTAATGTCTCCTAAAACTAGTCTGTCATTTTCTTTTTCTCTCTGTATATAAAAATGTGCCTTATGCGTCAAGGCCCTTCTCAATTGCCATTTCATTAATGAGACTTCCCTGACTCCTTAAGCCATGGTATTTTGATTAAGGAAGATATAATGATTAAGGAAGACTGAAGAAGAATTGATGCATTTGAATTATGGTGTTAGTAAAGAATACTGAATATACCATGGACTGCCAGAAGAACAAATAAATCTGTCTTGGCAGAAGTACAGCCAGAATGCTCCTTAGAAGCAAGGATGGCAAGACTACATCTCACATACTTTGGACACGTTTTATTAGGAGGGATCAGTCCCTGGAGAAGGACATCACGTTTGGTAAAGTAGAGGGTCAGAGAAAAAGAGGAAGACCCTGAATGAAATGGATTGACACAGTGGCTGCAACAATGGGCTCAAGCAAAACGACTGTGAGGATGGCACAGGACCAGGCAGCATTTTGTTCTGTTGTACATAGGGTCGCTATGAGTTGGAACCAACTTGACGCTACCTAATAACAACAACAAACCTTCAGCCACAGCCACAATGCATTCCATTAAAGTCTCACCATACTGTTTCTGGAACTTCATTATACACTCACTGTCTGGCAACATTCTTTTACGTTGGTTTTCAA
The DNA here is from genome assembly GCF_000243295.1 of Trichechus manatus latirostris. NCBI lineage: Eukaryota > Metazoa > Chordata > Mammalia > Sirenia > Trichechidae > Trichechus > Trichechus manatus. Next base: position 2,749,272 of record NW_004444053.1, read on the forward strand.
GTTTATATTACAGTTTAACTACACATGTATTTATCTTGTTTTCTGAGGTAAACCGTCAACTCCTTAATGGCTAGAACTACGTAATACTTGTATCCTCAAAATAACACCTAGTGAAATGATTTCATATTCTTATCAATGAATGATTGAAACTGAAATAAATGACATTGGTGATTAAAAGTCCTTTTTAAAGCAAAATGATGGTGATTATAAGAAATAATTTTTTTTAATGTCCTTACTTGGTAAATTTTTAAAAAGTTAATCACTCTATGTCTATTCCCAGTGAAGATAATGTTACTGTTGTCCATTGCTTGGTTTGTTTTTGAAAATGTCCCTGACCTGTGGAATCCTAAATCTGAGAACCACTAAGAGAACTTGACTTAATAGTGTGCAAATGGCTTTTGGCCTAGGGCAGTGATTCTCAAAGTGTGGTGCTCTAGACCAATAGCATCAGCATCAACTGGGACTTTGTTAGAAATACAAATTCTCAGGCCCAGCCTCAGATCTACTGAATCAGAAACTCTGGAGTGGGGCCCAACAATCTGTTTTAACAAGCCGCCAGAGGATTCCAAGGCAGCTAAAGTTTGAGAACCACTGCCTAGGGACTAGGTAGGCAAGATGAGAAAGTGCTGAGACATAATGACTGGAGATTCTTAAATATCCCTTTAAGGTCATTTTTTTTAGTCTAACGATTCTGCATCCATTTATTGTATATGGATTTTCTATGTTGTTAGTTATGGTCTAGTTGGCTCTGACTTATAGTGAAACCATGTACAATAGAACAAAAAGTTGCCTGATCATGTGCCATCTTCACAATCATTGGTATGCTTGAGTCCATTGTTGCGGCCACTGTGTAATTTTATTGCCTTCCAAACTAGGGGCCTCATCTTCCAGCACTATATGGAACAGTATTCTGTTGTGATCCACAGGATTTTCATTGGCTAATTTTCGAAAGTAGATTGCTAAGCCTTTTTTCCTAGTCTGTCTTTGCTGAAACCTGTCCATCATGGGTGATTCTGCCACTACAGTACAACAAACCGACAGAAGGGTGATGGTGGATTTGCCATAGTTATAAATTAACCAATCTTTCCAAAACAAATTAATCTGAATTTATTTCCTAGAGTCTATAGTGAATGATTTTTATAAGCACCTATATAAAGTGGGATAAATAATATTTGATACAGTCCTTAAGCCATTAGACTCGTTACTTTTCAGACTGAGAAGCCAGCCAATCTAAAGAGAGCTGGAGCAGGAACTGTACTTTGAGAAACTCAAGGACCTATGGCCTTACACACTCCCATTTGCAGAATGTGGTGAATGCTTGAATACGATAGTATTAATGTCCACAAAGGAGCCCTGGTTGCTCAGTGGTTAAGTGCTCAGCTGCTAACCGTAGGGTCAGCAGTTCAAACTTACCAGTTGCTCTGCTGGAGAAAGATGCGGCAGTCTGCTTCCATAAAGATTACAGCCTTGGAAACTCTATGGGGCAGTTCTACTGTGTCCTGTAGGGTTGCTATGAGTCAGGATCAACTCAGTGGGAGTGGGTTTGGTTTTTTGGTTTATGCCTATAAAAATTTCCATGAAGTAAAGAGGTATTACCTCTATTTTATTAATAGAGATCCACTGTCTTGAATAAAAAATCAAATTCCTATATATGCTAAATGGGGAATATTAGAGAGGTACACTTATTACTAAGATGTGTGAGGACGCTAGCAAAGAACATGAGCTCCACTTAGGACAGGCTACAGGAGGGAATGTGAAATTGCTCTTTCATCCCAGATTCCTTTATCTGAGAATATCAATCAATGCTAATGGAATACTAACATAAAGAATTATGATTTGATATTTTCAAGATGTTTTTTATGCTAATGTAAGACTTTCAAAATATCAGGTTTGAGAATAAAAATCTATGCAAACCATCAGCTTTCCACATGCTTACATTTCAGCTTTTACCTAACTTCAGAGTCAACAATGACAGAAAATGGTGCCAGCAGTGGGCTTTTCTGGCACCTGTAAGGTAAGAAACAGTGGGATATGGCACCTGAAAGTGGGGCTCCCCCTCATCAAGGCACTGTGATATTTCAGCTATATAAAAAGAGAGGGGATGGAGGTGCACTGTCCCCACTCCTGATATATCCCCCATGCATTTCCGCAGCGGACGTTGGCTAAGAGACTCTAATACGCCAGCCAGGGGCTGAAGGTACAAAATTCTAAGACAGGTCCACCTTCAAGGCACTTACACAACTAACAGGGGAGAAAGACAAGTTTCGATGTCCTCCATACAGGACATCGTGGTTCGGGTCACATGCCCATGCTAAGTGGTGAATACAGATTTGAAGAGCCTGAAGAGAACTGTTTTCTGCTGTGAGAGACCCAGGGCCTTTTTCCTTGTTAGCCTCAACATGCATGCATTGCAAGTACATGCACACACATGCACCCCAGGCCTCTAATCACTCTCTGGGAGGGGACTACGGTAGCTTCAACACCAAGACTTACCCTGAAGAATCCAGGTTATCAATCAAGGTCATGGCTGCTCCTTCTAGAGAGGCCAAAGGCTCCTTCATTCAGAGACTGGGGCTCTTTTGGGAGTGTAATAACCCTTGGCTGCAGCTGAATCCATCAAGAGAGGCCGTGTACGTGGCTGACACGTCGGTTCTGACTCATGGTAACCCCATGTATTACAGATTAAAAATGCTCCACAGGGTTTTCTTGGCTGTAACCTTTAAGGAAGCAGACTTCTGGGCCTTTCTTCTATGGAGTCACTGGGTGAGTTCCAACCACACCAACCTTTCGGTTAGTAGTTGAGTGCAAACCGTTCGTGCTACCCAGGACCACAGACTAGTCTATAGATCCCTTCAAACTTCAGAGAATGCCACTGTTTTCCAATTCAGAGTCCTAAAAGCAAAATGATCCCTTTGCTGACCTGGTCAGGGGGTCTACGGTTTCTTCAAAAGCAAAACCAAGGCTAACTTGTTCCAAAAGTCTGAGTGTGCTCCCGTTTACTACGGCAGTGGTTTCCAAATGCTAGTTTGAATATTAGCTACATCAGAACCCCCTGCAACACTAAAAAAATAAACAGAGGTACAAGAAACCCATTTCAGACCTACTGAACCAAATCTTCCATGATAGGGCTCCCGTTTAAAAAAAAAAAAAAAAACCATGGAGTGTTTTTTTTTTTTTAATTACACAAGCCTAGGGCTCCTGGCTTGTATAATTTTGAAAACTCCATAGGTGATTCTGATGTATGCTGTTGGTGGGAGCCACTGCACTGAGGCATCAGAATCACCGGCAGGGCTTGCGGAAGCACAGACTCCTGGGCCCTTCCCCCTGGAGTCTCTGAGTCAGTAGGTCTGGGGTGAAGCCTGAGAACTTCACTGCTATCAAGTTCTCAGGTGATGCGGATGCTGCTGGTGAGGGGAGGACACTTCAGAACCACCACACACACTGGGGAAGTGCTGGGGCCAATGTGTTTGGAAACTTGGTCAATAGCTGTCTTTGTCATCTAGTGCTGCTATTAACAGAAATACCACAAGTGGATGGCTTTAACAAACAGAAATTTATTCTCTCACAGTCCAGGAGGCTAGAAGTCCAAATTTAGGGCACCAGCTCCAGGGGAAGGCTTTCTCTCTCTGTTGGTTCTGGGGGAAGGTCCTTGTCATCAGTCTTTCCCTGGTGGAAGAGCTTCTCAGTGCAGGGACCCCAGGTCCAAAGGATGTGCTACTCTCCTGGCTTTTGTTTCTTGGTGGTATGAGGTTCCCCTGTCTCTACTCGCTTCTCTCTTTTACACCTAAAAAGAGAGTGACTTAAAATATAACCTAAGCTTGTAGACTGAGTCCTGCCTCATTAACATAACTGCCTCTAATCCTACCTCATTAACAGCATAGAGGTAGGATTTACAATACCAAAAAAAACCCGTTGCCATCCAGTCAATTCCAACTTATAGCCACCCTATAGGATGGAGTAGAACTGCACCATGGGGTTTCCAAGGAACACCTGATGGATTCGAACTGCTGACCTTTTTTGGTTAGCAGCCAAACACTTAACCACTGCGCCACCAGGAGGAAAATCACATCAGATGACAAATGATGGACAATCACACAATACTGGGAATCATAGCCTAGCCAAGTTGACAGATATTTTGGGGGACACAATACAATCCATGACAGTAGCTAAATACCCTCTGTTATCCTTGCTGACCACCTATGGCAGACACTGCTCTTCACCTACCTAACACTCACTCTCCCTTTTTCCCTTCCAATAGGATCTTGATTTTGTTAGAGACAGCAATGTTGCTAACTAACAGAACTACATTTAACAGCTTCCCTCAAAGAAAGGGGTGGCCACTACATTTAATCAGCTTCCCTCAAAGAAAGGGGTGGCCATGGGACTAAATCTCAGAAAATAAAACACAAGCAGAAGTTGCTGGGTGGGGCTTCTGACTTCTGGCAAAACTCCTTAAAGGTGGGCTGGGGTGGGGGTGAGGGTAAGGGTGTAGGGGCGGATGGCGGAGAGGGAGTGGAGGAGGCAGGTATGTGGGTATGGTAGTGACTTAGCTGGCATTCTTCACCTTTCGCCCCTTGCTTTTTCCCTTCTTCATTCCTGCAGCCCAGGGGTGATAACTGGAGTTTCAACAACCATCCTGGGACCACAAGGCAAAAAAGCACATGCTAAGGATGGCGGAGGGGAACAAGAAGAAGGAGCCTGGGTTCTTTATATTATGGAGCTGCCATGCCAGCCCCAGACTGCCTACCTTCGGACTTCTAATTATGGAACAGAAAAATAAAAGTCCTGACTTTTAAAGACATTATTTTGAGGGTCTCTCTTACTAGTGACCAGAAACACAATTCTTGTAATATGCCCACCCATAAAGATGGAGGCCAATCTAGTCGCCTATTTTCTCTCATCCTGCTACTCTCACATGGCTCTGGGATTCCTCCTCCCTAACCCAATCTCTGGAAGCTATGGTGAAGTTATGGTAAAGCCCTCGACTGCTAACTGAAAGGTTGGCGGTTCAAACCTACCCAGCAGCTCAGCAGGAGAGAAGACCTGGGCATCTGTTCCCGTAAAGATTACAGCCTAGGAAACACTATGTGGCAGTTCCACTCTGTCACAAAAGGACACTATGAGTTGGAATAGACTCAACGGCACCTAACAACAACCCAATTTCCCACTGTACCTCTTGCTCCCTCTGGAACTTCAGTACCAAAGTAAAGTCTTTAGAAACTTGAACCTCTCACAAAGGCCTCTTAGCCTTAAACGAAACCTGGACATCCCTCTTGGGCATCACTTCCTTGGAGCCCTTGGTGATAGGTGCCTATTTGCTCACTCTATGCCATCTCTTCTTCTTCCCCAGTACAAAGCTAGTTTTTTTTTTTTTTTAATTATAAATGGTATTGTTTTATTGTGGTAAATATATATGTAACAAATTGTTTGCCTTTTCAAAATTCTTCATATGTACAATTCAGTGACCTAAGTTATCTTTATCATTTGTTCAACCATCACCATTATCTGGTTACCAAATTTCCCATTACCCTTAACAGAAGCTCAGTGTCCTCTAAGCAGTGAGTTCCCCTTTTCCCCTCCCTCGCACCTGCCCCTGGTAACCAATAATAAATTTTGGTCTCTATCTACTTGTCTATCCTAGATATTTCATATAAGTCATATCACACAATATTTGTCCCTTTGTGACTGATGTATTTCACTCAGCATAATGTTTTCAAGGTTCATCCATGTTGTAGCATGCAATCAGGGCTTCATTTCTCTTCATGGCTGAATAATATTCCATTGTATGTATGTACCACATTTTATTTATCCATTCATGTGTTGATGGATAGTTAGGCTGTTTTTACCTTTTGGCTATTGCGAATAGTACTTCAATGAACACTGGTGTACAAGTACCTGTTTGCATTCCTGCTTTCAGTTCTTTAGGGTGTATACCTAGGAGTGGAATTGCTGGATCATATAGCAATTCTATGTTTAACTTTCTGAGGAACCACCAAACTGTTTTCCACAGTGGTAACACCATTTTACAGTCCCATCAGCAATGGATGGGGTTTCCAATTTCTCCATGTCCTCACCAACACCTGTTGCTGTTGTATTTTTTAATCATAGCCATCCTAGTGGGTGTGAAGTGACATCTCATTATGCTTTTGATTTATAACTCCCTAATGGCTAATGGGAAACCCTGGTGGTGTAGCAGTTAAGAGCTATGGCTGCTAACCAAAAGGTCAGCAGTTTGAATCCACCAGGCGCTCCTTGGAAACCCTATGGGGCAGCTCTACCCTGTCCTTTAGGGTCGCTATGAATCAGAATCGACTGGATGGCAACGGGTTTGGGTTTTTTTTTTTTTTTTTTTAAATGGCTAATGACATTGAGCATCTTTTCATGTGCTTTTAGGCCAACTGTATTTCTTCTTTGGAATAAGGCTACTTTAAGGCCTCCTCCCTTTCCTCTCCCATGTATTATTATTTTTCTGGTGAATAGTTGGACTGACTCAGGGGTGGGGTTTTTTTCAGCTAAATGCAATGAGGAAAGGTAACTGAGGATATTAGTAAAACAGTGGCTGATTTATAAAAAAGGAAGTTATCACAGTTATAAATAAGGAAGTTATAAAGTTCAGATGTCTTAACATGACTTTACGAGGTCCCTGCTGACTTTTCCAGCCTTATCTCTTATTCTTTGAGGCTCCTGTCATCTTGGCTAGACCATCTTCTCCTCCTTGTTGCTGTCACAGCTCAGGTTTACTTCCCTCCTTTGCTAAAGACTTCAGACTCTGGATCACCATTTTCCTCTTTACCCTACCTCCTGGCCATGATCCTAAGTAACTTTAGTGTCACTCAATACTAAAGACTCTTTCAGTTCTTGGACCTTCACATCTCTGGAGACCACCACTGACCTCCACTCCACTCTGCTTTCCTCTTCCACGGCCACACCGTGGAAGGTCTTCAGTCCCTTGGTCCATTCACTTTCTCCCTTTCTTCCAGCTCATCGCTGCATCATATCTTTCTTATTTATAACTGAGCCACCCTTTTACTAACATCTTCAGTTATCTTTCCTCATTGCATTTACCTGGAAAAACCCCACCCCTGGATCAATCCAGCTGTTTGCCAGAAAAATGATAAAACCACGAGTGAACCTTAAATACCATCCATAAATCTATATTCTTTGATCAGCTCTTTCTCCATGGAAGCCATTTCAAACCTTCTCCACTATCCCTTATTCAAAATCATTGGTGGTAGACGTGTTTTGGAATTAAAAATAGTAATATGGTATAACCAGATAACCTGCTGCCACTGAGTCAATTCTGACTCATAGTGACCCTATAGGACAGAGAAGAACTGCCCCATAGGGCTTCCAAGGAGCAGCTGGTGGACTCAAACTGCTAACTTTTTGGTTAGCAGCCGAGCTCTTAACCACTATGCTGCCAGGGTTCCAGTAATATGGTATACATAATATACATATTATATAATACCCCAAGGGGTCTGGTTAGTTCCCATAATCAAATACATTAAGATTTCTGTAGCAATGTGAATAATCACATAAGTGGGTTATATAAAAACGATATAAGCCTTAACGTAAATTTTATGTCAGGTTTTGCCACTAAATTTATGAATAAAGCCTTTGGTTTTCAGAGCTTGTTAGATTTTATAATTGCAGATAATGAACTTTTAACTTGTACCACCATCCTGCATTGGCCAGGAACTGAACCAGGGTCTCTTGGCTTGTGTGTTGCTATAATGCTAAACAGGTTTCAGGGGAGCTTCCAAACAAAGAAGGACTAGGAAGAATGGCCTGAAATCAGTCAATAAAAACCCTATGGATCACAGCAGTCCAATCTACACTGATGACACAGGACTGGGCAGCATTTGCACATGGGGCTGCCATGAGTTGGGGCTGACCTGACAGCAGCTAACAACAATGCCACCACCACCAACAACCACTATCCTCCCCTGGGGATGGGAGTTAACCTTGACTAATTCCATGATGTTGCCCTCCACGTCCAAATAGTCTCTCAAGTGTTAGTTCTACCCCTTAAGTGTCTCTTGAAGCTCACAGATTGCATCTCTGCTGCCATACTCATTCAGGCTACCAGCATCGCCCATTGAATTACCTCAACAGCCTTCTACCTGCTGTCTCCTTCTCCAGACTGGCCCCCTTTGATCTGTTCTTCACACTGCAGCCATAGTGATATCACAACACAGATTTGATTGCGTTACTTCCCCGTGTAAAACATTTATTTAGGTCTCTATTGCCCTCTGGGTAAAGTACAGATGTCTTAACATGACTTTACAAGGCCCCTGTTAACTTTTCCAGCCTTATGTCTTGCCATTTCCCACTGCATGGTCCAAGCCACAGCCTTACTCTAAACTACTAAACTATTTTTAGATCTCCAAGTGAAAGCTGCTCACTCTTGTCTTTGTACAAGCTGTTCCTTCTTTGATAATGTTCTAGTAAAAATCAAAACTCTTTTTTCAAGAGAGAAACTAAAACCAAAGATAAATGATTAGTGTCAGCCTGTGCAGAGGCTTGCACTAACCACGGACAAGAAATCTGGGCCTAACCACCTTAGTCACCCTACACCTGTGTTTATTTCTGGTTAATCCTTGATTCACTAATTTTTTTCCCAGAGTATACCAGAAGAAGAATCCATGCAGAAGTAATTATATATCCAAATTCAGATTTGTTTTGATCAACTGTTTATACATATAATGAAATATTGTATGTTTTTCTTAAAATTTTATTTTATAATCACAAAGGTGATATAATCAAATAACAGAAAGTCTGGAAAAGAAAATAAGATGAAATATCCATATTCTCATCATTATAAAAGATAATTAATACCTCCTGGAAGTAAGCTCCATAAGGGCAGTGGCCACATGTGTATTGTTAATTGCTGTATAGCCAGTGCAAGGTTTTCCATAAAAAAATTTAAATATCTGAATTAATGACTGAATTATCATTGCAGTGTACAGAATTTCAAATTCAAACATACTTGAATTCTGTACCATATACCCATTCAGCACGTTTGAGAATTTCCATTTTAGTGCATGCAAAGCATTGGTTGTTCCTGTTGGTGATAATCAGAAAAAGAGGTTCAGGAAACAGAGTATAGAGATGAGATAAAGGCAAAGGGGGGGATGTTTTGTCAATGAGCCCTTGAGAAGAATAAAGTGAGGAGAAAGTAAAACCAGCCCTCAAAACTGTTGTCAGTGACATGAGTGAGAGGAGGCCTAAGGTTGAGTCACAAAACCAAAAAGGTATCATATATTTTCATGGAAAATGGAGAACCAAAAATGACTTTGGGTATGAGCAATATAGGCCACAAAGCAAAAGGAATTTGCCAGTATCTTGTGAGAGTTACAGGTGAAAGCAAAGGAATAAATGAATCAATTCAATTAGAATCTCTGCCTGTTAGCCTCAAAGTTGTCAAGGTTACAAAAGTCAAGGAAAAACTGAGGAACTGCTCTAGATTGAAAGAGACTCAGGAGACAACTAAATGCAATCAACATTCTGACCTGGATCCTTTTGTTATTAAAGAACATTATTGGGAAACTGTTGAAACTTGAATAGGGTCTGAAGATCTGATGGCAGTCATGTATCAGTGTTAATTTCCTCATTTGGACGCTTCTATTGTGGTTATGTAGTAAAATGTTCTTTTATGTTAAAAATACACACTGAAGTTGCCAGGACTGTGAGGCATCATGTTGGCAACTTAATGCTCAAATGTTCAGGAAACAAAAAGGCTTTTGTACTGTACCTGAAACTCTTCTGTAAGTTAGAAATCATTTCCAAGGAAAAAATCAGAATCTTTGGGTATGGATCTGGGCATCAGTATTTTAAAAACTGCCTCAGTGATTCTAACATGGAACCTTGGTTAGGAACCACTGCTGTACAGTCTTCATTATCATTAAAGAAAAAAAAGCTACATACTTCAATCATTTGTTGAGAAGCTTTTATATGCTAGGCAAGATAGAATCTCTTCCCTGTGAGTACTCAGTCTCGAGGGGAAAATATACAAGCAAACAGACAATGTGTTGTAAGAATAATATAATTGCTATCATTTATTGAGCAAGTATTCTGTGCTAGGCATTGTGCTATCCTATAAAACCAATAAAAACCAAACCAGTAGCTGTGCTTCAGAGTAGAACTGCTCTCCATAGGGTTTTCAACAGCTGTGATCTTTCGGCAGCAGATCACCAGACTTTTCTTCCAAGGTGCCTCTGAGGTGGATTTGAACCGCCAACCTTTTTAACAGTAGCCAAGTGCTTAACTGTTTCCGCCACCCAGGGACTTTTACAGCACAGGCACTGTTATTTTCTTCATTTTACAGAATGAGGGAACCTGGGCACAGATGGATGAGCAACTTGCCTAGAAGTACAGAGATATTTTGGCTCTTGACTACACTAATGTGGTCCAAAAAAAAAAAAAAAAACCAAACAAACCCAAACCCACTGCGATTGAGTCAATTCTGACTCATTGCGACCCTATAGGACACAGTAGAACTATTCCATAGGATTTCCAAGGCTGTAAATCTCTACGGAAGCAGACTACCACATTTTTCTCCCACAGAGTGGCTGGTAGGTTTAAGCTGCTGATCTTTCAGTTAGCAGCTGAGTGTTTAACCACTGTGCCACCAGGGCTTCCACTAATGTGGTAGAGGGAAGCAAAGGGCTATGAGAACACACAGATGGACCCCTAATTCAGACACTGAGTATCATAGAAGGTTTTTCACATGAGGGAAACCAACAAAACTTTAGACATGAACATTATTACCCATTTAATTATCACAAATACTCTTTAAATGAACATCTATGCAGATAATTTTCTATTTTGCTGGCACTCTCCTTTCCTGGCTAGATTCTAAGTAAAATTTTGAGACAGATTCTATGAAAAAACTCATGGTTTTCAATACCTGTTACCACCTACCTGTCATCAACAATATGTGGGTATCCATTTCAGTGCATCTTTACCAGCAATGGGCATTATTACTTTAATATTCATTGCCACTAGCAGACAACTTCGATTACTAGTTAAGCTGAATATTTTTCTAGCACTAATTTCTTTAAAACACAAATTTAAGATCCTCATAGTTGCTACCAAGAGAGTATTAGGAAAGATTACCAGTATAATAACATCTCAAATGTGTCATAATGTACATACTGTCATTTTTTTATATAACCACAAAAGTGACTGTGTCACAATTGGCAGCGTCCAAAGAAATCAGATATTTCATATTCATGCTAAGATCCTTGACCTCTAAAATTTATCGTGAGCTCTGTGAGGAAAGGGAAAATGTCTTGTTTGATTTTGAAACTCTATCACAATGTCAGCAAGTAAAATACACTTTATGATTATTTGCTGTAAGAATAAATAAACATACAATTTTGCAAAAACAGCAATAACAACCAGAAAATATGCATGTGGTTACATAGGTAGATATATATGCATATATGTGTATAAGAAGGTATATGTGTGTATATTTGGATGCACATATAGGCATATCTGTAGGCATGTTTTATACATGTATGTATGTAAAAACCAAAAACCAAACTCAGTTGTCATCAAGTCAATTCCAACTCATAGTGACCCTGTAGGACAGAGCAGAGCTGCCCCATAAGGTTTCCAAGGAGCAGCTGTTGGATTTGAATTGATTTTTTTTTTTTTTTTGGTTAGCAGCCGAGCTCTTAACCATTACGTGACCAAGGCTCCTGTATGTGTGTGCTGCGTATATATTCATATATATAAGAAAGCACATAGGGAGCACAGTTACAGATATTTCCAAGACATAACCAAATACCTTGTGGGATTGGTTTACTGGATTTGAAGGCTTAGGACCATAGTTTTGTTGGACAACCCTGTCAATTGGAATAACATAGTTCAAAAACTTTGTTCTACATCCTAATTTGGTGAATAGCATCTGGCCTTAAAAGCTTGTGAGTAGCCATCTAAGACACAACTATTGGTCTCTATGTGTCTGGAACAAAAGAGAAAGAAGGAAACCAAAGACACAAAGAAACTAGTCTACAGGACTAATAGCCTACACAAACTACTGCCTCATCTATCCTGACTCCAGAAGAACTACATGGTGTCCGGCTACCAATACTGACCATTCTGACCAGGGACACAATAGATGGTCCCGGATACAATGGGAGAAAAATATAGAACAAAACTCAAATTCTTAAGAAAGGCTAGGTTTACTGGACCGTTACAGACTAGAGGAACCCCCAAGACTGCTGCCCTGAGATATCCTTTAAACTTTGTACTGAAACCACACCTGGAGGTCATCTTTCAGATAAATAACAGATTGGCTCATAAAATAAACAATATCACCCATGAGTACTGTGCTCCTTTAAAAAATCATCTATATGAGACCAAATGGTCAACATTTAGCCTAAAACAAAGATGAGAAGGTCAAGGGGTGGCAGGAGGGAAACTAGATTAATGGAAACTGAACAACCAGAATGGATATAATGAAGACACTGACACATTGTGAAAAATGTAACCAAAGTCAGTGAACAATATGTATAGAAATTATTAAATGGGAACTGACTTTGCTGTGTAAAAACAGAAAAACACAATAAACTATTTTACTTAAAAAAAAAAATAAAAAGAGGGAGAGAGCTCTGATGATATCATTTGAGCTCCTGGATCAAGCTATGCCTGAAGACAACTAAATTTCCTTTATATGAGCAAATAAATTCTTTTCATTAAAAAAAAAAAAAAAGAATGAAATAATGAATAATGACAAAATATAAGTTGAAACCATACTTCCTGAGCTCTATACATATGGCAAAAATTAACAGTTCAGTAAACATCATATTAGGAAAAGATCAAGAAGTAGTGTGTTCCCTTCTTTCCCTTCTTGCCATATAAAAAGGGTGGCCATACACCTCCATTTGCTTGTAACACTTCCGGTTTATGCCTGTTGTTCCAGATCCTATCTGATTAGAGCTGCATTCCAAAAGGATTCTGGATTTGGGCAATAAATTTTATGGTTACCCTACATCTAAATGATATTTCCTTAATGAATGGCATATCTTAAGTACAAAGTGCTTTCCTGATCAGAAAGCTTGTCTTTGTGTCACTCTGAATTTTATTTTGAAGATCCCTGAGCAGATAACTGTTTTAGTCTTTATTTAAGTGTTTTTATAATACTTAACTATTTAAAGACAAATAACAATCTGCAGGAGCCCTGAGTGGTGCAAATGTTTAACGTTTAATGCAGTTGGCGGAAAGGTTGGAGGTTTGAGTCCACTCAGAGGCTTCTCTGAAGAAAGTCCTCGCGGTCTGCTTCCAAAAGGTCACAGCTATCAAAACCCTACGGAGCACAGGGTCACCAAGTGTCATAGTTGACTGAACGGCAACTGGTTTAACAATCTGCAATAGTTAATCCCTAACTAAGAGAAAATGCCTTGGTTATATCAGCATTCTCATAGGGTTGCTAGGAGCTGGAATTGACACAATGCGTTTGTTTTTTTGGATATCAGTATTCTTTACTGCATTTTATTGATAAGAGAAGTGAGGTGTGGAAAAGAAAAGTGCCTTACTCGACTCACATCAAGTATGAATCCTCAGCCACATGAGAGGAGGCTGTTGGAGCTCTAATTTTTGGTTTTTGATTGATTCTCTAAACTGTACAGTCACTACTTTGCAATGCAATCTCCAGTGCTGTTAGGTCAGAGAAATTTTTATCACTGAGCAAACAGCTTTTTAAAATGCAGATGGTAAGCAAGCTATTCCAAATTGCACAAGGAAATTACAGGCATACTTTGGATAATGTATTTTAATGGGCAGAGATTTCATGGGTAATAATATTTCAGTTTCACTAAAGTAACAGTCTCTATTCAAATCTAGTCTACTGGTCGAAAACCATCAGAAGGTGAAGGGAATATCGATAAAATAGATGCACTTGAAAAATAAACAATCCTTTTGGTAATTAAAAAATAAACTTTGTTATATTTTTACATTTCACAAGTGTGTCTAAATTTCATACCAGGGTACACAGTTTAGATAAGACTTCAGTAGATTAACACCTTGGATGATAGTAGAAAATCTTAATGGAGCTAATAAAGTTATTCTTTAGAAAAACATAATCCTGATGGCAATAAATAGAATAGGCTATGTCCAAGGCCCATGTTAAAAAAAAAATAAAAAGAAAAAACTCTACTGCTTGCATAAAAGGAGATGTATACCACATAGGCAGTTGGAGAGACCCACTGTTATAAAGTCATAACCTCCACATTAATCTATAAACATAATGTAATGTCAGCCAAGGCCCCATCTGCATTTTGTGGGTGAGGTAAAATTCATGTAAAGTTACTTTGAAGGAATAAATTCAAGAGAAAAGCCAAGGAAACTTTTATAAATTATCAACAAACTAAAATAATAAATATTTTGCTGGTACAGACCAATGAAATGAAATTGAAAGTTCAGAAACAGGCACGGATGTATATAAGTATTCAATACTGAGAAACAATAATGAAAGGATCAGAGGATTTAATAAACAATGTTGCGACAGCTGGGTAGATCCATACCTCATGCTTTACATCAAACAAATTCTAGGTGGATCGAACGTTTTAATATAAGAAAATGAAAATAAAATGTTTGGAAAGGTTCTCTATGTATGACTTCAAAGGTAGTAATCATTTAAAAAAAAGACTGATAGATTGAACCACATAAAACATAAATAATGCTAAAATAATTATTTATCTATTAAGGATATCAATAATTTTTCTGCCATTTATACTATAATCTAAATTTATTATTTGTCTTTTAATTTCATTCCATTCCTTTTGACATAAAAAATTTAAAAAACTGTTAGAAGTTAAAAATATCAAACTTTAAGATTTCTTTCTTACTTCTGGCTTAGAAATGCTTAACCTAAAATCAGACCAATTTTCACTTGCATTTTCTTAGACTTCTTTCACTGTTTCTTATTTTATGTTAATTAAATAAATGAGGGGTCAAAATACAGCTCTATCCCTTGTAAGCTGTTTGATATGTGAATGTTACTTAACCTTTCTGTGTCTCAATTTCATTTTTTTGAAAAAACAGATGTAATAATACCGGCTTGTTAGAGTTGCTATGGAGATTAAAATAAATAATTTACACAAAGTATTTAATATGGTAGAGCCTGGCACATAAAAAATATCAATAAAAAGTAGCTACTACTCTTAATGCTATCACATTGCATAATGGATTCTTATTTTTCATTCGAGTACTTCCATGACAACCAACTTATGGTAATGGTATTTTTATCTGATTTAAAAACAAATTTCACATGATTTATTTAGTGCTATAGATTTTTCCTTTTAAAATGATTTGTAAACCATAATATATGCTAGTCACAGATAATATCGTAATTCTTTGGCAACTATGAAGTTATAAAAATCATTCTACAAAGTTGTCTACTAGTCTGAAGTTGTCAGATCACTAAGTAACAGTGTAGTCCAAGAATATTAAGAGGCTTCTTACACTCGAGAACTGCTGAGATTACTTATGAGCTTGAAACGCAAATAGGATGTTTACCCTTCAGAATCTCACCTCTAGGAGGCCATCCTCAGGTAGATCAGTACAGTGAACAGCATTCTGGATCTTCGTTTTACCAAAGATTGCTCTGAGGGTTTCAGGGCGTAAATGCCGTGCGATTTCCTATTAATAAAAATAAATTTACATATCAATCAAAGTCAGTCATATGGTCCTAGTAAGAAAATTCACCAGCTGTATGCAACACTTGTACTATTTAATTTATAAAGTGTATGTAAATGTTGATGGTGTTCATTTTCCTCAAAAGTAGCACAGATGTATAAAAACTTTCAGCACTGGAAAATTTCAGTTTACTCATAAGGTTTTCTCTGTGGCTCAATGTGAAGTCCAGTGTAATCTCTGTCAGAGGGCAAACAGATTATGGGAATCATACAAAATATGAAGCCAGTTCATCACTGTGAAACACTTGTATTTTATAAAGATAATACAGATCCTAACACCTTCATTTATAATAAACCAGTTTGATGGGGTATTAATTACAAAAGGTTTTCAAAAATATTATAGTTGTATCAACTCAGTACACGATTACTTCAGGGGAAAAAATAGTTACAAATAACTCAGAAAATTCTGCACAAAAGAAGAAGTTAAAAAAAATTGAAGATGAGAGTATATTAATAATCTACTAAATAGTCTTTCTTTTCTTCTAATTAAAAAAAATCCTATTTCAATTAAGAAATATATCACACATACCAAAGGCTATATATGAGTGCATTAAAGAAGAAAATAAAATGAATACACCATTAAGCTGAATTAAAATATTACCAATTTTTTTTTTAATTTTATTGTGCTTTATGTGAAAGTTTACAGTGTAAATTAGTTCCTCATTTAACAATTTATACACAAATTGTGATGTGACATTCATTACAATCCCCACAATGTGTCAACGCTCTCCCCCTTTTACACCCCGGGTTCCCCGTAACCATTCGTCCAGTTTTCCTGTCCCTTCCTGCCCTCTGGTCTTTGTTTTTGGGCAGGTATTGCCCATTTGGTCTCCTATACTTGACTGAACTAAGAAGCACATTCCTCACGTGTGTTATCGTTGGTTTCATAGGCCTGTCTAGTCTTTGGCTGAAAGGTGGATTTTGGGAGTGGCTTCGGTTCTGAGTTAGCAGGATGCCCAGGGGCCATAGTCTTGGGAGTTCCTCCAGTCTCTGTCAGACCAGTAAGTCTGGTCTTTTTTTGTGAATTTGAATTTAGTTCTACATTTTTCTCCAGCTCTGTCTGGGACCCTCTATTGTGATCTCTGTCAGAGCAGTCCATGGCAGTAGCTGGGCACCATCTAGTTCTTCCGGGCTCAGGCTGGTGGAGGCTGTGGTTCATGTGGTCCATTAGTCCTTTGGACTAATATTTTCCTTGTGCCTTTGGTTTTCTTCATTCTCCATTGCCCCAGACAGGATGGGACACATAGATCTATCTTAGACGGTGGCTTACAAGCTTTTAAGATTCCAGATGCTACTCACACAAGAAGGATGTGGAGCATTTTCTTTATGAACTAAGTTATGCCAGTTGACCTAGATGTCCCCTGAGACCATGGTCCTCATCCCTCAGCCCCAGTAATTTGGTTCCTCATAGTATTTGGATGTGTCAAGGAAGCTTCTATGACTTTGTCTTGGTCAAGCTGTGCTGACTTCCCCTGTATTATGTGTTGTCTTTCCCTTCATCAAAGTTACCACTTGTCTACTATCTAGTTAGTGATTTCCCCTCCCCTCCCTAGAAACCACCAAAGATAGTTTTTTTCCATGTGTAAACCTTTTCTTGAGTTTTATAATAGTAGTCTCAGACAATATTTGTCCTTTGGTGATCAACTTACTTCACTCAGCATAATGCCCTCCAGATTCATCCATGTCGTGAGATGTTTCGAGGATTCATCATTGCATAGTATTGCATTGTGCGTATGTAACAATTTGTTTATCCATTCATCTGCTGATGGGCACTTAGGTTGTTTTCATCTTTTTGCTATTGTGAATAATGCTGCAATGAACATCGGTGTGCATATGTCTATTCATGTGACAGCTCTTATTTCTCTAGGACATATTCCTAGGAGTGGAATTGCTGGATCATATGATATTTCTATTTCTAGCTTTTTAAGGAGGTGTCATATCATTTTCCATAGTCGTTGTACCATTTTATATTCCCACCAGTAGTGCATCAGAGTTCCAATCTCCCTTCAACCTCTCCAGCATTTGTTATTTTCTGGTTTTTTTGATTAGTGCCAGTAATGTCAAGGTGAGATGGTATCTCATCGTAGTTTTGATTTGTATTTCTCTAATGGGTAATGCTTGTGAGCATTTCCTCACGTGTCTGTTAGCCACATGAATTTCTTCTTTGTTGAAGTGTCTGTTCATATCCTTTGCCCATTTTTTAATTGGATTGTTTGTCGTTTTGTTGTTGAGGCGTTAAAGCATTCTATAGATTTTAGAGATTAGACCCTTGCTGGATATGTCGTAGTAAAAAATTTTTTCCCAATCTGCAGGTTGTCTTTCTGCTCTTTTGGTGAAATCTTTTGATGAGCATAAGTGTTTAATTTTTAGGAGCTCCCAGTTATCTAGTTTCTCTTCTGGTATTTGTGCATTGTTAGTTACGGTGTGTATTCTATTTATGCCATGTATCTGGGCCCTTAGTGTTATCCTTATTTTTAATTCCATGATTTTTATAGTTTTTGGTTTTATATTCAGGTCTTTGATCCACTGTCAGTTTTTGTGTATGCTGTGAGGTATGGGTCCTGTTTCATTTTTTTACAGATGGATATCCAGTTTTGCCAGCACCATTTGTTAAAAAGACTGTCTTTTCCCCATTTAATGGACTTTGGTTCTTGGTCAAGGATCAGCTGAACGTAAGTGGATGGCTTTATGTCTGAGTTCCTGATTCTGTTCTATTGGTCAATATGTCTGTCATTGTACCACTATCAGGCTGTTTTGACTACTGTTGTTGTGTAGCAGGTTTTGAGACAGGTAGTGTGAGGCCTCCTGCTTTGCTCTTTTTCTGCAATAATGCTTTGCTTGCCTGCGGTCTCATTCCTTTCCATATAAAATCGGTGATTAGTTTTTCCATCTTGTTAAAAAAAATGCTGTTTAGTATCTGCATCGAGATTGCATTATATCTGTAGATTGCTTTGGGTAGAATTGACATTTTCATAGTTTTGAGTCTTTCTATCCACGAGCATTGTATGTTGTTCCATTTAGGTCAGTCTCTTTTGGTTTCTTGCAGTAGTGTTTTGTAGTTTTCATTGCATATGTCTTTTACGACCCTGGTTAGACTTAAACCTATCGCCATCGAGTCAGTTCTGACTCATAGCATCCCTATAGGACATAGCAGAAATGCCACACAGGATTTTCAAGGAGCAGCTGGTGGATTCGAACTGCCAACATTTTGGTTAGCAGCTGAACTCTTAACCACTACGCCACGTTAAGTATTTTATCTTTTTAGTGGCTATTATAGATGGTATTATTTTCATGAATTCCCTTTCAAAGTTCTCTTTGCTGGTGTATAAGAATCCAATTAATTTTTATATGTTGATTTTGTATCCTGCTACTCTGCTGAATCTATTAGTTTCAGCAGTTTTCTTGTGGGCTCTTTAGGCTTCTCTATTTATAGGATTGTATCATCTGCGAATTAAGATAGTTTCACTTTTTTCTTTCCTTTTATTTATTTTTCTTGCCTTATTACTCTAGCTAGAACTTCCAGCACAATGTTAAATGGGAGTGGTGATAAAGCACATCCTTACCTTGTTCCTTTTCTCAAGGGGAATGCTTTCAGCCTCTCTCCATTGAGACTGAGGTAGGCTGTTGATTTTGTATAGATGCCCTTTAATATGCTGAAAAATTTCTCTTCTATTCCTATTTTACTGACAGTTTTTTTTAACTGTATTTTTTTATTGTACTTTAGATGAAGGTTTACAGAGCAAATTAGTTTCCCATTAAACAATTAATACACATATTGTTTTGTGACACAGGATGCCATCATGGATTGAATTATGTCCCCCAAAAAATGTGTGTATCAATTTGGCTGGGCCATGATTCCTGGTATTGTGTGATTTTCCTATGTTGTAAATCCTGCCTCTATGATATTAATGAGGGAGGATGGGTGGCAGCTGTGTTAGTAAGGCCGGACTCAGTCTACAAGATTGGATTGTGTCCTGAGGCAATCTCTTGAGATATAAAAGAGAGAAGTGAGCAGACAGACAGGGGAACCTCATACCACCAAGAAAGCAGTGCCAGGAGCAGAGCGGGTCGTTTGGACCTGGGGTCCCTGCATGGAGAAGCTCCTAGTCTGGGGGAACACTGATGAGAAGAAGGCTGACAGAGAGAGAAATCCTTCCCCTGGAGCTGATGCCCTGAATTTGGACTTTTAGCCTACTTTACTGTGAGGAAATAAACTTCTCTTTGTTAAAGCCATCCACTTGTGGTATTTCTGTTATAGCAGCACTAAATGACTAACACAGACGCCAACCCCACGACATGTCAACACTCTCCTCTTCTTGACTTAGGGTTCCCCATTACCAGCTTTCCATCCCCTCCTGCCTTCCTGCCCTTACTCCTGGGTTGTTGTGCCTGTTTTAGTCTCATTTTTATTTTATAGGCCTGTCCAATCTTTAGCTGAAGGGTGAACCTCAGGAGTAACTTCATTACTGAGCTAAAAGGGTGTCTGGGGGTCATACTCTCGGGGTTTCTCCAGTCTCTGTCAGACCAGTAAGTTTGGTCTTTTTTTGTGAGTTACAATTTTGTTCTACATTTTTCTCCAGCTCTGCCTGGGACCCTCTATTGTGATCCCTATCAGAGCAGTCAGTGGTGGTAGTTGGGCACCATCTAGTTGTGCTGGACTCAGTCTGGCGGTGGCTGTGGTACTTGTGGTCCATTAGTCCTATAGACAAATCTTTCCCTTGTGTCTTTGGTTTTCTTCATTCTCCCTTGCTCCAGACAGGGTGGGACAAGTGGAGTATCTTAGATGGCCACTCACAAGCTTTTAAGACCCCAGATGCTATTCACCAAAGTAGGATGTAGAACATTTTCTTTATAAACTGTGTTGTATCAATTGAGCTAGATGTCCCCTGAGACCATGGTTCCCAGCTCTCAGCCCAGTAATTCAGTCCCTCAGAGAGTCTGAATGCGTCTATGAAGCTTCCATGACCTTGCCTTGGTCAAGGTGTGCTGACTTCCTTTGTACTGTGTACTGTCTTACCCTTCAACAAAGTTAACACTTATCTATTGTGTAGTGTTTTTCCCTCCCTACCCCTCTCCTCCCCAGTAGCCATCAGAGTTTGTTTCTTTCTGTGTGTAAACCTTTTCATGAGTTTTTATAATAGTGGTCTCATACAGTATTTTTCCTTTTGTGATTGACTTATTTCACTCAGCATAATGCCCTCCAGATTCATTCATGTTGTGAGATGTTTCAAAGATTCATCACTGTTCTTTTTTGTTGCATAGTATTCCATTGTGTGTATGTACCATATTTATCTATCCAATTCATTTGTTGCTAGGCACTTAGGTTGTTCCCATCTTTTTGCTCTTGTGAATAATGCTGCAATGAACATGGGTGAGCATATGTCTATTTGTGTGATGGCTCTTATTTCTCTAGAGTATATTCCTAGGAGTGGGATTGCTGGATTGTATATTTATATTTCTAACTTTTTAAGGAAGCACCATATCTAAAATGGTTATACCATTGTGCATTCCCACCAGCAGTGCATAATAGTTCCAACCTTCCTGCAGTCTCTCCAACATTTGTTATTTTCTGTTTTTTTTTTATTAGTGCTAGTAGTGTCGGGTGAGATGGTATCTTATTGTAGTTTTGATTTGCATTTCTCTAATGGGTAATGATCGCAAGCATTTCCTCATGTGTCTGTTAGCCACCTGAATGTCTTCTTTGGTGAAGTGTCTGTTCATATCCTTTGCCCATTTTTTAATTGGATTATTTGTCTTTTTTTTGTGGAGGTGTTGGATTTTCCTATAGATTATAGAGATTAGACCTTTGTCAGATTTGTCATAGCCAGAAATTTTTTCCCAGTCTATAGGGTCTCTTTTTACTTTTGGTGAAGTCTTGATGAGTATAAGTGTTTAATTTTTAGAAGATCTCAGTTATCTAGCTTATCTTCTGGTGTTTGTATACTGTTAGTTACGGTGTGTATCCCATTTATGCTGTGTATTAGGGCCTCTAGCGTTGACCCTATTTTTTCTTCTATGATCTTTATAGTTTTTCATTATATATTTAGGTCTTTGATCCATTTTGAATAAGTTTCTGTGTATGGTGTGAGGTATGGGTTCTGTTTCATTTTTTTAAAGATGGACATCCAGTTTTGCCAGCACCATTTGTTTAAAAGACTGTCTTTTCCCCATTTAATGCACTTTAGACCTTTATCGAAGATCAGGTGACCATAGCTGGATGGTTTTACTTCTGGGTTCTCAATTCTGTTCCACTGGTTGATGTGTCCGTTGTAGTACCAGTACCAAGCTGTTTTGACTACTGTAACTGTATAGCAGGTTCTGAGGTAAGGTGTGAGAGTTTTTATCAGGAATGGGTTGGACTTCATCAAATGCTTTTTCTGCGTTGATTGAGATGATCAAGTGAATCTTTTCTTGTCTTCTTATTTATGTGGTGGATTATGTTGACTGATTTTCTAAATGTTGAACCATCCTTGCATACCTAGTATGAATCCCACTTGGTCGTGGTGTATTATTTTTTTTGATATGATGTTGAATTTTATTTACAAGAATTTTGTTGAGAATTTTTACATCTATATTCATGAGAGATATTAGTCTGTAATTTGCTTTTTTTGTCTTTGCCTGGCTTTTGGTATCAGTGTTTTATGCTAGTTTCATAGAATGAATTCAGGAGTACTCCTTCCTTTTCTATGCTCTGAAATAGTTTGAGTAGTACTGGTGTGACATCTTCTCTGAATGTTTGATATAATTCTCCAGTGAAGCTGTGCAGCCCAGGGCTTTCTTTTGTTAGGGTTTTTTTTTTTTTTTTTTTAAATTGCCTCTTCAATGTCTTCTCTTGTTTGTGTCTGTTCAGATTTTCTATCTCAGTTTGTGTTAGTTCAGGTAGGTAGTTTGTTTCTAGACACTTGTCCAATTATTTAGGTTCTCAAATTTGTTGAAGTACAATTTTTCGTAGTATTCTGTTGTGATCCTTTTTATTTCAGTTGGGTGTGTTGCAATGTTCCCCATCTCATTTCTTATTTGGGTATTTGCTTCCTCTCCTATTTTTATTTTGTCATTTTGGCCAATGGTTTGTTGATTTTGTTGACCTTTTCAAAGAACAAACTTTTGGTCCTGTTTATTCTTTCCATAGTTTTTCTGTTCTCTATTTCATTTATTTCTGCTCTAATCTTTATTATTTCCTTTCTTATGGTGCTTGCAGGGTTCTTTTGCTGTTCTCTTTTTATTATTTGCTCGAGTTGTACAGCTAATGTTTCGACTTTGGCCCATTCTTCTTTTTTGAAGTGTGTGTTTTATTGCTATAAATTGACCTCTGAGCACTGCCTTTTCCATGTCCCAAAGTTTTTGGTATGATGTGGTTTCATTCTCATTTGATTCTAGGAAATCTTTTATTCCCTCTATGATTTCTTCCATCACCTAGTTGTTTTAAACAAGGTGTTACTCAGTTTCAATGTATTTGATTTTTTTTTTCTTACTCTTCCTGTTATTGATTTCTACTTTTATGGCATTGTGATCAGAGAAAATGCTTTGCGTTATTTCGGTGTTCTGGATTTACAGAGGTTTGTTTTGTGGTCCAAAATATGGTCTATTCTGGAGAATGTTCCACGTGCATTGGAAAAGAATGTACACTTTGCTGACATTGGGTGGAGTGTTCTATATATGTTTATGGGTCAAATTGGTTGATTTTGGCCTTTTGATATTCTTTATCTTTGCTGAGTTTCTTTCTAGATGTTCTATCCTTTACTGAGAGTGGTGTGTTGAAGTCTCCCACTATTATTGTGGAACTATTTCTCCTTTCAGTGCTGTTAAGAGTTTATGTATTTTGGAGCCCTTTTGTTGGGTGCGTAGATATTTATTCAGGTTATGTCTTCTTGGTGGATTGTCCCTTCAATCATTATATAAAGTCCCTCCTTGTTTTTTTGTGGTGGATTTTGCTTTAAAATCTACTTTATCTGAGATTACTATTGCCACGCCTGCTCTTTTTTGGTTAGTATTTGCTTGATATATTTTTTCCATCCTTTGATTTTGAATATATTTATGTCTTTCTAAGGTGTGTCTCCTGTAGATAGCATATTGATGGGTCATTTTTTTTCTTACCTCCATTCTGCCCCTCTCTCTTTACAGGTGCATTTAATCCATTTACATTAAGTGTGATTATCGATAGGTATGACTTTACTGAGATCATATTTTTATGCTTTTCTTTTTGTGGTGCTAATGTTTTCTTTGCTTTTCTTACTTTCCTGTGCTGAGTTTCTTTTGTTTGTGGATTTTCTTTTCATTTGTTCCATTATTATAGATTTTGCATTTACCGTCATTAGGTTTTTCTTCTTTTTTATTTTGATAAGCAGGTTAACTTTCTTTGTGGTTATCTTGAAATTTATCCTTATCTTCCTAAATGTGAACCAGTCTTTTCTTTCTTGATATCTCCTTGATTCTCTCTCCACTTGAAAGTTGTATACCTACACCGTTTAATTCCCTTTTATTGTTTTGATATTGTCATTTACAGACTAATGTCTCTGGTTCCCTGAGTTAAGTCTTTTAGCTTTATTATTCAGAGTTCTTTACCTAGGTTGGCATCTGCCTGATGATGTCCTCTGTCCTAAACTCTGGCTGTTGTCTGATGTTGGTTCTCTAACCAAATGAGTTCCTTTAGTATTTCTTGTAAGTTTGGTTTGGTTTTTACAAATCCCCTTAATTTCTGTTTATCTGGAAATGTCCTAATTTCATGACTGTATTTGAGGAAGAGTTTTTCAGGATATATTATTCTTGGTTGGCAGTTTTTTTCTTTCAAGGTTTTATATATGTCAACCCATTGCCTTCTTGCCTGCATAGTTTCTGCTGAGTAATCAGAGCATAGTCTTGTTTTCCCTTTGTAAGTGATTTTTTGTTGTTCTTGAGTGCTCTCAGGATCCTTTCTTTGTCTTTTGCTTTGGCAAGTGTGATTATGGTATGTCTTGGTGGCTTTCTTTTGTGGTCTATTCTATAAGGGGTTCATTGAGTTTGGATGGTCAGCTTTCGCCTTTCATGATATTAAAGATTTAGTATCTTTACTGTGTTTTACATTTTCTTCCCCTCTTCTGGAACTCCGACCACATGAAGATTTTTGCTCTTGATTGTGCCCCATATAACTCTTAGGTTTTCTTCATTCTTTTCTCTAATTTTTCCTCAATGAAGTGGCATCCACGCGTTTATCTTCAGTCTCACTGATTCTGTCTTCCATTGTTTTCAAATTTGCTCATGAAACCTTCTTTTGAGTTGTCGATTTCTGAAATTTTATTGTTAATCTTTTAGATTTCTAGTTGCTGTTTTTGTATATTTCTAATTTTTTATTTATCTTGATGCTTGTTCTTATATTATTTTCCCCAATTTTTTTATTGCTTTGTCTGTTTTCCATGACTTTGTCTATGTTTTCCTTGAAATCTTCCCTAATCTCTTAGAAAGCCTTAAATATTAGTCTTTTAAATCCCATATCAGGTAGTTCCAATGCCCTTTTCTTCTACCGGAAGGTTATCTGATTCTTTACTTTGGTCACTTGCTAGAACCATCTTCTCCTGCTTTTTCATGTTTTGATATTGTCTGCTGTCTCTGAGACATTATGGTACTGTTTTCTTTATTTATTGATTGTATGTTCATTTGTTCATTTGTCCTGTCCTTTTTTTTTTGTTTTGTTTTGATATGTCAGGGTGGGTGGGCTGGGTGTGCTTTGCTGTTAGCTTGTCTGTGGGCACAAAATCTCTCATCACCTTATCTAGGTGGGAAGAGCAGCAGCAGGCAGGGTGAGCCTGCTTCACTGTACACTGGTTTAGAGAGATGGCCCAAGGCAGTCTGAGTGGGCACTGTCTGCCTCCTGATGTTGGTCCAGAGGGTGGAAGCCTTCACAGCCCCTCGCCAGATGGGCGGGAGTGTCGGACAGGGAGTGGTATGGGCTCACTTCTTACCGTTCAGCAGCTGGTCAAGTGGTGGGAGAGGAGGTATGGTACAGGCCCAGCGAGGCAGCAATTCTGAGTGCTAAGGACGCTGTACTTGTGGTGGTGCTGTGGGGGCCAGTGGGAAGAGGGGAAAGTGGCATACAGGGGTAGGTCAGAGGGAGAAAGAAAGAAAAAGGAAAAACAATAAAGAAATGGCAGTGCAGTGGAGGCCAGCTGTGGGGGGGGCATGGCAGACCCGGGTCAGTGGTGGGCCAGTGTGCTGGCGGCACTCTATCCATGGTGGTGCAGCAGTGACTGGTGGGAATGGGGGCTAGGGGGGTGGTATACAGGGCTAGGTTGGAGGGAAAAAGAAAAGAAAGAAAAAAAATGGCGGCAAAGCAGAAGCCAGCAGGAAGGAGGGTGAGGTGGCATACAGGAAAGGGAGGAGGGAAAAAAAAAAAGAAGAGAGTGAAAACAAAAGCCATGCAGCAGTAGGGGGCTGGGTGGGCCAGGGAGGTGGGATTGTATTGTGGACCTTGGTCGTTGGGGCTCCCGGGATAGGGGTGGTACTTGCTTCTATTCACCAGAAGGGTGAGGGGTGGGAAAGTGTGTTTTTCTGGTTATTGGGTGCTATTTCCCATTGGGAGCTCCTTGAAGTTGCCTTTCTGTACTCCCTGTGCAGCATTATTTCTGGCTGTGTTTTAAGACGGCCACGCTGTGCCGTGTTAGTTGGCAAGGGACCTCCACTCCATATCTCTCCTCGTTCTCTGTTTTTCATCAGTTTCTTCTTTCGTTCAGTATTTGATCTAGTTTTTTTCCCCCTTCATTTGATGCTGAGGGTTCCAGGATTGATGTTTGTATCTGTTTTATTTAGTTTTTCGGGTCTTTGCTGCAGAGGGATGGAGTGGTATATTGGTCTAAGGCGCTATGTTGGCTTCTTCCTCACACGAATAAGTTTTAGGTTCCCTGTGTACCCCATCTTGATTGCATCCCTTCCCTACCGCCATGCAGAGGTTAACCATTAATCAAAAATTTATTTAAAGAATCTGTTGTTTTCTATAGTTTTTAATAACATTGTCTTTCAGGTTTGTCCATGTTGATGCATGTAGCTGTAATTCATTTATTTTTATTACTATATAGATTACTATATATGATGGAACATACGTAGTATGTAGTTTCCTCTCCTCCCCTCTCTTCCCCCTCCACTCTCTTTCCCTACCAATCTCAAATTATAGCTCTTCTATATATAAGGTTTCCACGTATGTGTGGGTTTGTTTCTTAGTTTTCTATTAAGTTCTGCTGGACTATTTGTCTATTCTTACATATATACTACATTCTCTTAATTATTATGACTTCATAGTAAGTCTTCACTTGGCAGGGCAAGTCTCCAGGATTTTAGTTTTAACATGTTAAGCTTGAGTTGCCTATTATATATCCCAGTGATGATGTCAAATACATGTATGGCTACAAGTATAGAGTACAGAGGAGTTTTCTATGCTGCAGATGACAGTTTGAAAGCTAGTAACATATATAGAGTTTTGAAAGCTATGAGTTGGATGAGGTCACCAAGGGAATGAACATAAACAAAGGATAGGAGGCCCAGAGGTACCACATCATTAAAAAGTCAAGGCCATGAGGAGAGATAAGCAAAGGAGACTGAGAAAGAATGGCCAGCAAGGTAAGAAGAAATCCAGGAGAACATTTTCCTGGAAGATAAGTGAAGAAAAAGTTCAAGGATAAGGAAATTATCATCGTCAAATGCTCCTGATAAGACAAGTAGGATGAAGACTGAAAATTGAACTTTAGATTTATGAATCTGTAGTCAATAACGTCCTTCACAAGAGTAGTTTCATAGGAGTCATGGGGGCGAAAGTCTTATTGTGGTTTTGAGAGAGAATGGAAGAGGAAGAATTAGATAAAGTGAGTACAGACAACTATTTTGAGAAGTTTTGCTGTAAAGGGGAGGAGAGAAATGGAGTGGTAACTGGAGAGTGAAGTGGGATCAAGAGAGTTTTTTTGTGTAGTTTTTTTTTTTTTTTAAACGGGAGAATTAATAGCATGACTACATACTGATAGGAATGATCTAACAAAGGAAAGAACTGATGAAGCAGAGAGGAGAAGAGAGAATTAGAATTGCTGAAGTGATAAAATCAAGTGCGTAAGTAGAGGAGTTGGCCTTATCTAAGAGCATGAGATGTTCATCTTTAGGATCAAAACCTGGGCCCAGTTGCAGGTAGGTGGGTATACATGGCGGGGGAACTTATGGAAGTTTGTTATTTATTTTTTAAATTTTCTATTGAGATATAATTTACATGCGATAATATGCATGTTTAAGTGTACTGTCCCATGGATTTTCTCAAATGTACACATTTGTGTACATCCATGTAATCATCACTTTAACAAGACACAGGACATTTCCATCTCCCCAGAATGCTTCCTCTAGAAATTCTCTTTTGGTTGATTATGTTTTCCAGTGAAGAAGGAAGAAGATTATCATTATCTGAGAGTAAGGATAAGAGAGGAGGTATTTAGGATCTGAGAAGAGAAAATATAGGAAATACATTTTAGGATAGCAGGAGAGGGAATGAACTAGGAAAATGTAATACGATAAGGTGTATATATATACATCTGCACAGATGTTGTTGTTGTTAGGTGCCATCGAGTCAGTTCCGACTCATAGCGATGCTACGTATCACAGAACGAAACACTGCCCAGTCCTGCACCACACTCACAATCATTATGCTTGAGTCCATTGTTGTAGCCACTGTGTTAATCCATCTTGTTGAGGACCTTCCTCTTTTTCGCTGACCCTCTACTTTACCAAGCATGAGGTTCTTCTCCAGGGACTGATCCCTCTGACAACATGTCCAAAGTATGTAAGATATAGTCTCACCATCCTTGCTTCTAAGGAGCATTCTACCTGTATTTCTTCCAAGACAGATTTTGTTCTTTCTTTTGGCAGTTCATGGTATATTCAATATTCTTCGTCAATACCACAATTCAAAGGCGTCAATCCTTCTTCGGTCTTCCTTATTCATTGTCCAGCTTTCACACGCATATGACACAATTGAAAATACCATGGCTTGGGTCAAGCGCACCTTAGTGTTCAAGGTGATATTTTTGCTTTTCAACACTTTAAAGAGGTCTTTTGCAGCAGATTTGCCCAATGCAATGCGTCTTTTGATTTCCTGACTGCTGCTTCCATGGATGTTGATTGTGGATCCAAGTAAAATGAAATCCTTGACAACTTCAATCTTTTCTCCATTTATCATGATGTTGTGTGCACAGACAGAAGTATCTATATATATGTATAAGTATAGATATGTGTGTACAGGCACATATATTCATAGAAGACATAATTATAGATACTTCTCAGACATAACCAAACACCTTGTGAGATTGGTTTTCTAGGTGTGAAGGCTCAGGACCTTATTCTCATGGGACAATTCAGTCAACTGGCATAACAGAGTTCACAAAGTTCATGTTCTCCATTCAAGTGAAATGAGTAGTGCCTGGGGTCTTAAAAGCTGAGAGCAGTCATCTAAGATACAACTATTGGTCTCTACTTGGCAGGAGCAAAAGAGTAAGAAGGAAACCAAAATCTCAGAGAAGAAACTAGTCTGAAGGACTAACAGCCTACATGAGCCATAGCCTCATCTACCCTGAGACCAGAAAAACTAGATGGTGCCTGGCTACCACTACCTACTGTTCTGATCAGGGCCACAATAGATGGATCCTGATAGAATGGGAGAAAAACATGGAAGAGAACTCAAATTCTTAAAAAGTCTAGACTTTCTGGACCAGTTAAGACTAGAGGACTTCCTGAGACTATTGTCCTGAGATACTCTTTAAACCTTCAACTGAAACTATCCCGAGATCATCTTTTAGCAAAATAACATATTGACACACAAAACAAAGAATATTACCAGTAAGTATGGTTCTCTACTAAAAAGCCATCTACATGAGACCAAAAGGTCAACATTTACTCTAAAGCAAAGATGAGAAGATAAGGGCGCAACAACCAGAAAGCAATTAAAGAGAATGTTGACATATTGTGAAAAAAGTAACTAATGTCACTGAACAATTTGTATAGAAATCGTCAAGTGGGAATCTAATTTACTGTGTAAACTTTCACCAAAAACACAATAAAACATTATTTAAAAAAAATGTAATATGATTGCGGGGTAGAACTAAGGGCGCTTTTGAGGTCAGTGGCCATGAATGTCAGGATAAGTCATTCGGCATGGCTGTGTGCTCTTCTCCAGCCATGTGCAGCTGCACATGCACAGGCAAAATTAGACGGAGACCTGGATTCCATCAGGGCTGGGGGGTTTTACCAAGAGAATACAACAAAACAAGAGAAGGACAAGGGAGTTGAGGGTGTATAGAAAGAAATGATAATAATGATGGACGAAAAAATTTATGCCCGGTAAGAAGGGAAGTAAGGACTTGGGGGAGGGGGAGATGAGAGACAGTGAAAATGTAGATCAGTGAATTAGAGCTCCTACTGGGATGAAATAATTACTGAGATTAGTATGTTGGAAGGCGTGAGCTGGAAAGTTAAGAGACTGAATGCTTGAAATTGAAATTATGGAGCCTGGGGGAAGGAGAGGGTTGTAGTTTTTGGTAATAAAAAGTTTTAAGGTATAACCACAGCTGAGGTCAGATGGAAGACAGGAATGTTGGAGGAAAAGAGGCAAGAGACTGAGAGGCCAAACTACTGAATGATTACCTGTATCAATATGGAAATCAACAAGAATTATAACAGTGGTAGCTTCTGATGCAAGGATGATGAGCAGCATTCACATCTGCGATTCCATCACTCAAGCATGTTTTAAAAGACATACATTTATGACCTTTAAGTATTCAAGCTTTATTTTTAAGCTCTCCATTAAATGTCAACTGTAAACACTTTGATAAACTATAAAGTAAAGATGGCTTTATATTTTCTTGTTTCATATTCACTGTTTTCATTCTGTCCCCCACCATTTTCCTAGCAATTTAGTATACAATATTAAACACCTATTCTACTACTAAAATGGTGGTAAACTGCCACTTTGTGAAATAAGATGTACTTTATAAAATTATGAAAGGTGGGTACTTGGTTTTCTTAAGATTCCAGGTTAGAGGGGGGAAAAAATATTTTAAAATGACTCAGTATGGGTAAACTGTTTTGTAAGAACTTATTGCCTGTCCATTAAATTTTATTTGGCCCTAACCACACTCATTAAACTATCGCTTTCATGTAAGTGCCTACTACATGCATAGCACTTGAATTCTAAGGAGATAATGAAGACATAAGCTTCCAGGAATTAATAATCTTAGGAGATAACACATGTACATGGGAGAAGATACAGGAAAGCTATAAAACGCATTAGAGAATTGAAAGAGAGAAGGAAAGACGACTTCTAGTTGTGATTGGAGTCCCTGAGTGGTGCAACTGGTTAATGCTTTCCACTACTAACCAAAAGGTTGGAGGTTTGAGCCCACCCAGAGGCACCTCTGAAGAACAGTCTGGTGATCTACTTTTAAAAACTCAGCCATTGAAAACCCTATGGAACACAGTTCTCCTCTGAGTAGAAGTCATGGAGTCATCATGAATCAGGAGTTGACTTCACTGCAACTGGAAATAGATGTGGTGATTAAAGAAGACTTCCCCGGAGAAGGTGGCATGAGATGAGCCTAGAAGAAGGAAAAGGCAAATGAAAAAGAAATATAGTAAAAACCTGTGAAAGCTGGAACCTGTGTAAGGCAGAAACCTGTCAGAGAAAGAATACTCAAATATTTTCCACTAAAATGAGCTACAGGAAAGTGATAAGACTTGCAAAACCCTGTCTAAGGTAGGAAACTTGCAAGACCCACAAAAACAGGCAGTCCTGTCGAGTTCTGGCTCTCACAGGTTTCGCTGTATTTAAGAGATGGAATATTATGAATAAAGAGGTAGACATGAGAAAGAATAAGAGTTAACTGCAGAATGAGGTATGGTGCAAGTCAGCTTGCACAAGGGATACACGTGAGGGAGTAGTGGGGATGGCAGTCCAGGCAGATTAAGTAGAGCTAAGAAACTAGGACTTCATTTAGTTAGTCAGAGAAGAGTCAAATTTCTCTAGGAAAATAGATCTGGTTCTTAAATATTGGGTGGATTTGAGAAGAGAGAACTTAAGGTAGAGATCCAGTTAGGAGAAAACACTGAAAACAACTGTGCTGTTTAGGTTCTCCAAGAAGCAGGTGGAGTTAGGAGTGCAAAGAGTTACTGGAGACAAGAAGAAGGAAGCAGGAGTGGGCAGAGAGCTATGTCAGACCATGAGGCAGATCTGACAAAGTCTCTGACTGTCCACTGGGACCTCTGGAGCAAAGCTTTTCCCTTACTGGAGTCCCAAGTTGGGTAGAAATATGTAGGCCCTTGTACCAGTGTCTTTAGTTATGGACCAGGGCCTCTCTAAGAAGTATGTGACCTTGGCTGACCCTGATGAAGCTAACTGGTGCAGGCTGTCAGCCAACCACACTCCTTGCAGCTGGCATTGGGTCTTTTTTGAAGGCGAATTTGAGTGGAGGATTTGTATGTCTGCCACAATAACTTATCTCCTTATGTATAACGGATGGAACGTTGCCTGTCTGTACCAACCTCAGGATCGTTGATATGTTTAAGCCCATTGTTGCAGTTATTGTGTAAATCCATCTCATTTTGAGTCATGCCACATCAGCAAATGAAGGTCTTAAAAGCTTTACTCCTTCCCCGTCATTAAGGTCGACTCACTTTGAGGAGGCAGCTCTTTCCCAGTCATATTTTGAGTGACTTCCAAACTGAAAGGCTCATCTTCCAGCACCATGTTGGACAATATTCTGTTGTGATCCATAAGATTTTCATTAGCTAATTTTTAGAAGTATGTCACCAGGCCTTTCTTCCTAGTCTGTCTTAGTCTGGAAGGTCCACTGAAACTTGTCCACTGTGGGTGACCCTGCTGGTATGTGGAATACTGGTGGCATAGCTTCCAGCATCACAGCAACAAACAAGCCACCACAGTACAACAAACTGACAGATGGCTGGTGAACATACACATACATATACTCTGTCCTATAGATTTGCTATGAGTTGGAATCAACCCGATGACAACGGGTATGTGTGTATGAACTAGAAGCCCTGGTGGTGCAATGGTTAAGCTCTTGGCTGCTAACTGAAAGGTTGGCAGTTTGAATCTACCAGTAGTTCCACAGAATACCTGGCGATCAGCTCCTATAAAAATTACAGCCTAGGAAACGCAAGGGGGCAGTTCTACTCCCTCCTGTAAGGTCACTATGAGTCGGGATTGACTTGACGGCACACAACGTGTGTGTATGAATATAACTAGGAATTGGTGGTGGCTATCCTTTTGTTGTTAATGTCTAATCATACTGTATTGTGGTCAGAGAATGTGCTCTCTATGGTTGAGATTTTCTTTGTATCCTAATACACAGTCATTTTTAGTGAGTGACCTATGGGTATTTGAAAAGAATCCTGTCACAGGTTGTCTTCCCTGGGAAACTGACTCTGAGATGGAGATTTGCATGCAGGAGTTTAATGGGGAGTAGAGTCACGATATCCACACTTGTGGAAAAGTGAGGGAAGAGGACTGGACAGAGGGAGGAGCTGAACTGCAATGCAATGACAACAGAATCCTCAGACAATCTAGAGCTGAGATGATCCTTCAGAGGTGTCCTGAATTAAGGCAAGGGAGCTAGGTGTTTATATCACTGAACCGACAAGTCACTGAATGTGGGCTGCTCCAGGGAAGGGGATATGACCTTGGGCAAAATGGCTTTCTTGAGTAGACAGTAATTCCTAGAAAGGGACCCACTGGATTAATGTCAGCTGCCAACACTCCCAGCAGCTGAGAAATGAGTGCTTCAGTCTTGGGCAGGAGAGTGGGATCTAGGAAATGCTCAACAGCATCCACCACGTACACACACACACACACACACACACACACACACACACACACACACATCTGTACGATACATGCGGTAGATATATGATATATGACAAAGGTGGCACTGCCGAGTGCTGCAATCTGATTACCATTCTTTTTAGGTAGCTATTTTTTTTTTCTCTCCCTTCTGGAAGTTTTTGCATTAGTACTTTATCTTTGGTGTTCTAAAATATCGTGATGAAATGTCTAGGCATTGGTAATTTACCAGTCATTCTGATACACACTCAGTGGTCCAATTCAATCTGAAGATACTCACCCTCAGTCAGCTTCTATTATTTCTTTTATTATTTTCACTCCTCTGTCTTACCTCTTCTTTCTATTAGCTCTTTGTATGAGACAGATGGCTGAAGCTCCTGGTTCTAATTTCCCTCTCTCTTTTCTTTTATACTTTCTACCTAATTGTCTTTTTGTGCTATATTCTTGGAGAATTTCTCCATTTGATGTGCCAGCTCATTAATTTGCTTTTAATTGAGTTCATTATGCAATTCTGCTAATTTATTGAGTATTTTAAAATTTCAATAGTTATGTTTTTAATTTTCAATATCTTGAATTTTTTTCTTGCATCCAATATTCTCTTGTCTTTTTGAGGACACTGACTAACTTATTTTTAAGTCTCTTTTTACTAGCTCTATTGGTTTGTTTCCTTTGGTTTTGTTGAGTTTGATGTCTTTTTTATGGTATTTGTTTACTTCAAATGTTTGGTAATTCCCAGTTGTTTTATCTTTCTGTTTGGAATTTTCTGTTTGCCTGTTGTAGATGCCAAGGGCATGCTGCTAGGTGGGATACACTGATCGTTTTCCTTTCAGGAGGGGGGCTTCCTGCGTTTGCTTGGTGTCACTAGCTGCCTAGGCACTACTGTGCTTCTCTAGCTAAAGCCTGACATTCAATTCACTGCCTTACGATATGGCTAAAAGCATCAGCTACCTTCTGCTCAATATAAGCAAGCAAAGGTGAAGGGGATGACTTACTCTGCTGTACTTCATGAAATTTCCCCGTTAACCACCCTGTTGATGGACCCAGGACCCCCTCAGTATTACACCCACAGTGTCTGAATTGGAGTATAACCAGAGCTGCTCCCACTTCTGAAGCAGTCCTCTTTTGCATGCTTTAGAGTGTGGTTTTCCTCCACAGTCCAATTCTGTTTTTTATCTTCTAAAGTTTATGGTGTACTAATGTAGGCACACTTTCTTTTTTTCCCACATTATTACAGATTTACTCTTTAAAACAAAACAAGACAAAATAAAACGTATTTTCTGTTGTTTCCAGAGATGTGAGAAGGAAGGGGATGATGGGCACATATGGTCATCTGCCATCTTGATGTAGTCTCATCCAACTGACATCTTCTATTTCCCCAAATCCAACAAACCATCTTCAATGCATTTTCTCATGCTGCTATCATTTTGTACCTAAAACGTAGATATTATCATGCTACTCACTTGCTCAAAAATCTTTGAAAGCTCACAACTGTCTATGGTAAAAACCTGTGAAAGTTGGAACCTGTGTAAGGCAGAAACCTGTCAGAGAAAGAATACTCAAATTTTTTCCACTAACATGAGCTACAGGAAAGTGATAAGACTTGCGAAACCCTGTCAAAGGTAGGAAACTTGCAAGACCCAGAAAAACAAAAACTCAAGGTGTTCCACATTCTTGGCTAAATCTACCTTTCAGAACTCATGATACACTACACCTTTCCTGCAAGCTGAAATCCCAATGAAAATATCACTCCCATTATGAATCCAACTTGAATTTCTCCTAGAGTAATCCTTTCTTCTTCAATGTTCCTACAGGAACTTATGTTCCTAATAGATCTCCTGACTTGCATTTGATATGGTTGTTTTAAATGTATTCTCAACCCCTTGACACAACAGAACACTTCATAGTTAGTCTACGTTTTACTTATGAGCACAGGGTAAATGTTTAGTAAATATGTGTTGACTGACTTAAAATGACAACACTTGTATTCAGAGAGCCAGAATAGACTAGTGAAAAAGAGCAAGGGCTGTGAAGCAAGGCTCTTTAGATTTCAATTTTACTTCTACCACTCAGTAGCTGGGTGATCAAGCCATGTTACCTAACCCCTCCGTGCCTCCTTTAATGTTCTTGTTTGTAAAATAGGGGTAAAAAAAGGACCTAATTTGTACTATTACTATGAAAATGAACGGAGTAAATACAAATGAAAATATTTAGAACAATGTCTGGTACATGGTAAGCACTCAATACATACTGGCTATGAGTTTTATTAAAATGATCTTAGAATTATATGCAGCCACAAAGAACAATGATGAATCTGCAAAACATCTCACAAGATGGATGAATCTGGAGGGCATTATGCTGAATGAAATAAGTCAATCACAAAAGGACAAATACTGTATGAGGCCACTATTATAGAAACTCAAGAAAAAAACAATCTTTGGTTGTTACTAGGGAGGGGAAAGGTGGGAAGGGGAAATCACTAACTAGATAGTAGACAGGTGGTCACTTTGGTAAAGGGAAAGACAACACATAATATAGGAGAAGTCAGCACAACTTGATCAAGACAAAGTCATGGAAGCTTCCTATACACATCCAAACACCATGAGGGACAGAGTTACTGGGGCCGAGGGATGGAGACCATGGTCTTGGGGGACAGGTAGGTCAATCGGCATAACAGTTCATAAAGAAAATGCTCTACATCCTACTTAGATGAGCAGCATCTGGGGTCTTAAAAACTTGCGATCCACCATCTAAGATACATCTATTGGTCCCATCCCGTCCAGAGCAAAGGGGAATGAAGAAAACCAAAGATATAAGGAGAATATTAGTCCACAGGACTAATGGACCATATGAACCACAGCCTCCACCGGCCTGAGCCCAGAAGAACTAGAAGGTGCCTGGCTACCATCACGGTTCTGACAGGGATTATAATACAGGGTCCCAGACAGAGGGGGATAAAAATGAAGAAAAAATTCAAATTCACAAAAAAGACTGGATTTACTGGTCTGACAGAAACTGGAGGAAACCCTGAGATCATGGCTCTTGGACATCCTAAAAAGAAACCCGTTGCTGGTGAGTTGATTCTGACTCATAGTGACCCTACAGGACAGAGTAGAACTGCCCCAAGAGGTTTCCAAGGAGCAGCTGGTAGATTCAAACTGCCGACCTTTTGCTTAGCAGCCAAGCTCTTAACCACTGCGCCACCAGGGCTCTGTCTAGGACACCCTATGAACTGAGAATTGAAGCCACTCCTGAAGTCCACCTATCAGCCAAAGATTAGACAGGCCTATAAATGAACAATAAACACACGTGAGGAACGTGCTTCTTAGTTCAGTCAAGTATACGAGACCAAATGGGCAACACCTCCCAAAAGCAAAGCCAAGTAGGAAGGAAGGGACAGGAAAACAGGGTGAATGGACACAGGGAACCTGGGGTGGAAAGGGGGAGAGTGATGACACATTGTGGGGATCACAACCAATGTCACCAAACAATTTGTATATACATTTTGAAAGAGAAACTAATTTGCGCTGTAAACTTTCACCGAAAGCACAATTAAAAAAAAAAAAAACTTAGAATTAAAAGTAAATAATTTATCTTAACTAGTAAAGAATGTCTGCCTTGAGCATTGAGCTCTTTTAAGATCTGCCTATACGGGATCAATCCCCATGAGTCTGTCAGTTTGTAGTACTCTGGGGGCTTGGGTGTTGCTGTGATGCTGGAAGCTACGCCACCAGCATTCAAATACCAACAGGGTCACCCATGGCAGACAGGTTTCAGTTGAGCTTCCAGACTAAGACAGACTAGGAAGAAGGACCTGGCAGTCTACTTCTGGAAAGAATTAGCCGGTAAAAACCTTATGAATAACAGCGGAACACTGTCCGAGATAGTGAGTGCTGGAAGATGAGCCCCTCAGGTTGGAAGGCACTCAAAATACGACTAGGGAAGAGCTGCCGCCTCAAAGTAGAGCTGACCTTAATGACGTGGATGGAGTCATGCCTTGAGGACCTTCATTTTCTGATGTGGCACAACTCAAAATGAGAAGAAACAGCTGCAAACATCCATTAATAATTGGAGCATGGAATGTAAGAAGTATGAATCTAGGAAAATCGGAAATTGTCAAAAATGAAATGGAACACATAAACATCAATATCCTAGACATTAGTGAGCAGAAATGGACCGGTACTGGCCATTTTGAATCAGACGATCATATGGTTTACTATGCCGGGAATGACAACATGAAGAGGAATGGCGTTGCATTCA
Source organism: Trichechus manatus latirostris (assembly GCF_000243295.1). Lineage (NCBI taxonomy): Eukaryota > Metazoa > Chordata > Mammalia > Sirenia > Trichechidae > Trichechus > Trichechus manatus. The sequence goes on from NW_004444053.1 coordinate 2,787,081, forward strand.
TCGTCAAAAAGAACATTTCAAGATCTATGCTGAAGTACAATGCTGTTGGTGATAGGATAATATCCATACACCTACAAGGAAGACCCGTTAATATGACTATTATTCAAATTTACTCACCAACTACTAAGGCAAAAGATGAAGAAATTGAAGATTTTTACCAACTTCTGCAGTCTGAAATTGATCGAACATACAATCAGGATGCATTGACAATTACCGGTGATTGGAATGCGAAAGTTGGAAACAAAGAAGAAGGATTGGTAGTTGAAAATATGGCCTTGGTGACAGAAACAATGCTGGAGATCACATGATAGAATTTTGGAAGACCAATGACTTCTTCATTGCAAACACCTTTTTTCACCAACATAAACGGCAACTATACACGTGGATCTTGCCAGATGGGATACACAGGAATCACATCAACTATATCTGTGAAAAGAGACAATGGAAAAGCTCAGTATCATCCGCTAGAACAAGGTCAGAGGCCAACTGTGGAACAGACCATCAATTACTCATATGCAAGTTCAAGCTGAAACTGAAGAAAATTAGAACAAGTCCACAAGAGACAAAGTATGACCTTGAGTATATCCCACCTGAATTTAGAGACCATCTCAAGAACAGATTTGACGAATTGAACACTAATAACTGAAGACCAGATGAGTTGTAGGATGACATCAAACACATCATACATGAAGAAAGCAAGAGGTCATTTAAAAAGACAGGAAAGAAAGAAAAGACCAAAATGGATGTCAGAAAAAAGACTCTGAAACATGCTCTTGAACATTGAGGAGCTAAAGCAAATGGAACAAATGAAAAAGTAAAAGAGTTGACCAGAAGATTTCAAAGGGCAGCTCGAGAAGACAAAGTAAACTATTATAGTGACACGTGCAAAGAGCTGGAGATAGAAAACCAAAAAGGAAAAACACGCTCGGCATTTCTCAAGGTGAAAGAACTAAAGAAAAAATTCAAGCCTCAAGTTGCAACAGTGAAGGATTCTACGGGGAAAATAGTAAATGACGTAGCAAGCATCAAAGGAAGACGGAAGAAGTACACAGAGTCACTATACCAAAAAGAATTGGTCGACGTTCAACCATTTCAGGAGGTAGCATATCATCAGGAACCAATGATACTGAAGGAAAAAATGCAAGCTGCTCTGAAGGCACTGGCAAAAAACAAGGCTCCAGGAATTGACAGAATACCAATGGAGATGTTTCAACAAACAGATGCACCACTGGAAGTGCTCACTTGTCTACGTCAAGAAATTTGGAAGACAGCTACCTGGCCAACAGACTGGAAGAGATTCACATTTATGCCTATTCCCAAGAAAGGTGATCCAACCAAATGAGGAAATTATCATTAATATCACCTGTAAGTAAAATTTTGCTGAAGATCATTCAAAAGCGGCTGCAGCAGTGTATCAATCGGGAACTGCCAGAAATTCAAGCAGGATTCAGAAAGGAACGTGGAATGAGGGATATCATTCTCCAGGGATACCTGGAGAAGGACATCATGCTTGGTAAAGTAGAGGGTCAGCGAAAAAGTGGAAGAAACTCAACGAGATGGACTGACACAGTGGCTGCAAGAATGGGCTCAAGCATAACAACGATTGTGAGGATGGCGCAGGACCAGGCAGTGTTTTGTTCTGTTGTACACAGGGTCACTATGAGTTGGAACCAACTCGACGGCACCGAACAACAACATATAGGATCAAATTGATAATAGCAACTCAAAAGATTAAATCAGAAACTTAGGGGGCAGTGAGTTTATGTTCATGGGGGAGGAACAACTCGGAAAAGGAGTGTGAGAATGGTTGCACAACTTGAAGAATGTAATCAATGTCACTGAATTGTACATGTAGAAATTGAATCGGTGTGTGTTCTGCTGTGTATATTCTCAGTAACAATAAAAATATTTTTAAAAAGAAGTTAAGATGAAGCACCTATTAGACATAAGATATATTCTGATATGTGTCAAAGTCAACCGAATATTCAGGTATCTTTTGATAAATATGTAACATCTCTAAAGAGTTTTTATCATAGTTTTAGAATAAAGGTAAAAGTTTAAATGATCAAGTAATAAGATATTTAGATTAGATACTCATAATCTATAAATACACTAGACTCAGAAAATATGAAGTATTTTTACTGGTATAATATATTTTGTTCAGGTGAATGATAATAATGAAGCATAAAGATACGCAATGTCAAGTACTTTCTTCATAGCCACTCTTAAAAGTTAGGCTTTTATTTTGTATCATTTTTTAAAAAAGGTATTGAAATACTTCCAAATATCATATATGGCTTATGAAAGTAAGAAATATTGAAATATTAAAAGTGAAAGTCAGAAGAACCTTCACAGATCATTTTCCCTCTCCATTTCCTGGAGATTTTCCCTAATTGTTTCTAAGTGATTCATATTCCTCCTGTTCCTTATACTCTCTGAGGTGAAAACCATTCTCCCACGTAGTCCTCAACCTTACGGGACCAGAAATGATGGTCAGATACGTAAAAGCAACACAAAGGATCAACATACAGTTTCACTGAATATCATGAATAATTAAAAAAAAATATTGCAGCATTTATAAAAGCTGGGTTATGCTGTGGGAAATGAGACTGTTTAAAGTACAATACTTATTTGTGCTTAGAGTATCAATGGTCTTTCAAACTCTACCAAATTTCTGGCATATCCTTCCCCCACTACCATCTTGCCTGTTCAGCCCCATCAAGTTAAGTGCTTGGTTATTGTACAGCTCACTGTAAGTACTAACACTTCTGCTCAGGTAATCCTGCAGTAGGAGGAAGAATTCTGGCTTAAAGAAGTAAGACATGGAAAAATATACTAAATCAAATGGTAATTAACAAAATGTTAACAACAAAGAAAAGAAAGTTTATTTAATTATTCTATGGATATATACACTATAAAAAATGTCACAGTTTGTTGAATAGTAAGTGCACCCGACTGATAAAATATGTTTGGACATAGAAGATAAATTGCTTCCACAGTAAGCCATTCTGTTTCAGTTCTCTACAATACAGGAGATATATGCAAGATGAAATGACCTTCCATTTAAGAACTGAATTTTATTGGGAAGAGATCTGTGAAATTTCCTAATTATAGAATTTTGAAGAAAAAAAAAACTTTGTGATAAACTAAAAAACTATTAATATGATGAGTAGCATATAATGATAATCACACCTGATCACTAGTCTAATTTCTTTGGAAAATTCCAGTAAAAGGAAAAAAGTCTCCCCTAAACTACAGGAGGAGTCCCTGGATGGCACAAATAGTTAAGCACTCAACTATTAGCTGAAAGGTTGTTGGTTGGAACCCACCCAGAGGCACCTGTCGATTTGTTTCAGAAAGGTCATAGCCATGAAATCCCTGTGGCGCACAGTTCTACTCTGCACACATGGGGTTACAGTGAGCTGGAACTGACTCAACGGTAACTAACAACAAAAATACAGGATAACCACATAAGAAATGATACAGATAAGTTGATAAATATTAAAAGAGGAATCAGCATAGCCTCAGGCCTGGCAACCCTCTGGGAAGCAAAATAGAAAACAGCTTTATAATCATTGCCTTCATTTCACAGGCAATAATGGCCATAGAACTTAATACCAAAGGCAATGAATCAATGACCATAATTTAAACAGCATATATTCTGTTTCTAGCCATTACTGGTACTCTTTGACAACAAGTCTTATAATAGTAAACAGTACATGCTAACGCCTTTCCTCATCTCCTCTAGAACTTCAAATATACCTTACAAAAGCTGCCTTCGAAAAGCTTTTTCCATTTGCAGGCAACTCTGTATTAACAAATATAGTTGCAGTTTTATATTCCTGGAAGTAAGTAATGTCAGACCAATTCACAGCTAAAACAAGATGATGAAACACAAGGAAGGAAACAGGAGGAAACTAGGGAAGAGATCCAAAGCCTACTTTCTGTAAGTCTAAGGATCTTATAGAACCTATACGTAGAATTTAGAAAGAGTAACTGAAAAATTAAACTCAAATTTAAAATAATACTTACGTATTACTCTCATTGAATGAGCTGACAATTCACAGTAAATACACTTATCTTATTAGCTCTGGAGACCACACGTATGAGGAATCATTAAAACATCTGAACTCTGACAACTTTGCATCTCATTTTTCATTAAGTAGAAATTAGCTGTAATGTAAATTTATACAACCTGAAGAGGTTTATAATCAAATCTATTTCAGGTGAAACATTTATACACTTCAACCCCGTCTTTGCCACTAAGCTTCAATAGACTGCATGACAAAGTAACTACCGCCGCTTATTGATCTGTTTGCTACTTCAGTCAACCATAGGCACTGACTGAAATAAAGTCTTGTTTTGACACAATGTTATTTTAAAAGGTAAAAGTATCATTTCCTGATTCTCCTCTTTTTAAAGGAATTGGGCAAATCAATCTACGCAATTTTATAGAGATTATATTTCAGCAAAATCTACAAACACATGTAAGTTTGAAAACATAGACATTCAAAAAGAGGAAAATGGCATTACTCTTTGGTAAATATTTTCCTATTTTATATATTTTTTAAAAACTCAAATTCTAGTAAAAAGACCAGACTTAATGGTCTGCCTGAGACTGGAAGAACCCCGGAAAGCATGGCCCTGGGATTCTCTATCAGCCCAGAACTAAAACAATTTCCGAGGCCAACTCTTGGACCGTGAGACATAAAATGATACTCGTGAAGAGTGTGCTTCTTAGCTCAAGTAGATACATAAGACTAAATGGGCAGCTTCTGTCCGGAGGTGAGATGAGACCGCAGAGAGGGTTAGGAGCTGGTTGAATGGACATGGGAAATCAGGGGTGGAAAGGAGGAGTGTGCTGTCACAGTATAGGGAGAGCAATTAGGGTTATATAACAATGTATATATAAATTTTTGTATAAGAGAGTAACTTGAACTTTCACTTAAACACTTAACAATAAACAAACAAACAAAAATAGAGATATCTAATAGTTAATTTCAAAATTTTCATGTGGCTGCCATGAAAATCCCCTCCATTGCTCCAAATCCCAGTAACATCTGCTACTCTAGCTACCCTGCTACCAACCAGCCCTAGAGTATTCCTAAATACAAACTGGACAGAAAGGAGGGTAGCTTACTGACCTGGAGAGACTGTGGATTGACTTGGTTATTTTATCTTGCCTATTGCAGAATACTGAATTGAATTTTCCCTGAATGATGATACATGCTTGCAACATGATGAGCTGGGGCCAGTCTCTTGAACTATGCAATGGAAAAGTGTGACATCCTCAAAAAAAAAAATTACCTGGGCCACTTGTGATATAGATAATTCTGAGACATAGATTATAACTGCTATTTGCACCTTCATGTGTAAAAGATCAGTGTCTCACTGGCAGCTGTGATGTGGGATAAAGAGTAATAGTAAAATATGAAGTCTGAAAACCTGCAGCCCAGTGATGGCCCAGCTACTTATTAGCTATATGATCTGAGAAAACTACTTAACACCTTTAAAGTTGTTTCCTCATCTGTGAAATGGCGGGTGGGGAGGGGTAAGGGGTAGGGGAAAGGGAGGAATAATTCTCATGTAGAGATACTCTAAGATTCAAATGGGAAAATGTATCTGAATCAAGTTCTTTCGTAGTAGATGGCATATAGTAAATACTCCATAAACACTAAAAAAAAAAAGAATGCCTACCCAATCTTCCTCTACACATTGAAAGAATCCTACAGCTCAATACCCAGAAACTTCCCTAATGGAATTGAAAGAGGCTGCACAGGCCCAGCTCACTATTATTTACTCCCCATTGCTAACGGCCACATTGTCTCATGATTTTTTTTTTCTTTTCTAAGATTAACCGATATTCCTCCCTGGAGGGTAGAAAACAAGTGATAATGATCTAAGAATGAAAAAGCAAACAAAGCATCCATCTTGTGACAAGAGTAAGCAGGATGTCGCCAGATAATCCCCAAAGATGTCGCCAGATAACTTCTAACAATACCAGTGGAAAGTTAACTCATCTAAGGTATCACCACCTCAAAGTAAAACTACCATAAAAGATCCATAATCCTGTCCCTATAAAAGACTCCAGCCGATCTCCAGTGGGGGAGATGGGTTTTTTGGAGGAATCTATTCCCCTCTGTCTCCTATATATCGATATATAATAAACATCTTGGCTGCTCACCTCACCCATCTCAGAATTGGCTACTACAGCAGGCGGCTCCAATCCGCGCTGCGGTAACAGAATAAAATAATGAAATAGTTGGGTCCCATTCTTGGCACCTCTAATATCTAATTCATTGCCAAGTTCTGTCAATATACTGCTAAATTATAGCCCACATTGGTCTACTTCTATCTCCCCTGCTGCTTAGACTATTGATTTCCTAGATTTCACTCTTGATGTTCTATATGGTCTCCTAGATCCCACTGCTTCTGATAAATACATTCTTCACGAAACTATCAGAGTTAGCAAACCATAAGTTACAAAACTTACAAAACATAAATTGAATTATGTCATTCCCCTGACTAAGACCCTCGGATGCCTTCCCAAATAAGAGAAAATCCACAATTCTTAACATGACCTAACCAGTCCTACACGATTTGGTCTGAGCAACCTCTTACAGTTTTTCAAAGCTCTTTCTTGCCTCAAGCATGAAAACATATGCTATTCTGCTTGAATATTCTGGTTCAAAAATTTTCCTGGTTTTTTCTTACAGTAAGCTCATGCTCCTTAAAAATAGTTTGTAATAAACAACATAAATCATGTGTTGGAGATTCTATAGAGCGGCTCTCTCAATCCTTCATTCTACCCTCTTTTTAGTTGGAGATTAGAAATCTAAAAATGACATTCCCCAGATACCTGTTTGACTAGGATTCTTGATGCAAATTAGGTTCTACCAGTGAGATTTGGAAGGCAGAGCTGAGCAGGGGCCATTTTCCTGCTGATGTTGCTGCTGGCAGGCAAGGTGGGAGACATGAGTGTGTAGAGGCAACTGTGGTAGCCAGATGCAGGGCCTAGTCACCAGACTCCTGGAACAGGAGACGGTGGTGGTGACAGTGGGGGCAGTAGCAGCAACTCCTGGCCTCTAGATGCAGGTTTGGTGAGGTGCCCTCCAAATCAATAGCTCCTGTGGCAACCCCGGAACTCTGCTCCTGCAGTCGTCTCAATGATTTTGTAACATCTACTTTCCTGTATTTAAGTCCCTTTTTAAAAAAAATACCTGGGCTGGTTTCTGTCTCCTGCTCTGAACCCTGAGTGATATTTTGAGGTTCCACCTGTCTTCCTCATCTCTATAGAAATCTATATTCCCTGCTTCCACTTGATATCTGGCTTTCATCTTCACCACTTTATTGAAATTGCTCCCTCCAAAGTCACCTATAACCAATTAGTCCTCTTGCTAAAATTTCTTATATACCAATATAGTTATAAAAGTACCAACAGATGTCGCAGTGGGCTAACAAACTCATCTTAGTACAGAAATCAAATCCGTTGCTGTATAGTTGATTCTGACCCATAGCGACCCTACAGGACAGAGCAGAACTGCCCCACAGGGTTTGCAAGGAGCAGCTGGTAGATTCGAACTGCCAAACTTTTGGTTAGCAGCCAAGCTCACTCTCTGTCCTATTGTATATATTCAGGTACACCTATACCTCAATATACACAATAGGACAGAGAGTTTATAAAATTTAATTTAAATTTATCTGTTCAATTGAATTAGCATAAAATCTCAGCAGTTAGTGGAAAGATCCTGCTGTCTTAAAGGTTTAGGTTCAGTTTATTAGGTTTAATTGAGATAATGCCTGTAAAATACCTAACTGTGTCTAGCCAAATTAAAGGCATTCAATTAACAATAGCTATAATTATTGTGGAGCCTGGTGGCGCAGTGGTTAAGAGCTTGGCTGCTAGCCAAAAGGTCAGCAGTTTGAATCCACCAGCTACTTTTTGGAAACCCTCTAGGGCAGTTCTACTCTGTCCTATAGAGTCACTATGTTACAACTAAACTTTTAGAAGTATAGCTAACAATTTATATTTACATAGTCTTTGTATTTTAAAAAGTATCTACTATTTCATACCAATCCAACAAACCTCCTATTATATTGAAAAGACAGACAGTTTTCACCTTTCACAGAATATGGATAAGCTGGTTCTATGGTCTCCCTGGAGAAGGACATCATGCTTGGTAAAGTAGAGGGTCAGTGAAAAAGAGGAAGACCCTCAACGAGATGGACTGACAGCTGCTGCAACAATGGGCTCAAACAGAGCAACGACTGTGAGGATGGCGCAGGACCAGGCAGTGTTCCGTCCTGTTATACGTAGGGTGGCTATAAGTCAGAACCTACTTGATGGCTCCTAACAACAATAACACAGGCAGTCTGAGACCTCCTATGCAGCACTGAGGAAAGACTATATCCAAAGATCCAACCACTTGGAGCAAACTCTTTTTCAATAGGTTAACTCCCTTACCTGCTTCCAGGCCCACAACAATTCTGGCACTGTGTGTAGCTCAGATTCTAGTCCCAGGTTAGCATTTGCAAAGCCATCTAATCTCTCATAATTACCAAGGGCAGCTCTGTCTAATAGAAATACGTGAGCCACTTATGTAATTTTACAAATTGTCTACGAGTCACATTAAAATGTACAAAGAAGTGAAATTAATTTTAATAATATAATTTATCTAACCCTATATATCCAAAATATTATCATTTCAACAGCTAGTCAATATAAAAAATTATTAGCAACATATTTTACATTCTTATTTTGTACTGTCTTCGAAATCCAGGATGTGTATTACATATATGTTGTTGTTAGGTGCCTTTGAGTCGATTCCGGCTCACAGCAACCCCATGTGACAGAGCAGAACTGTCCCATAGGGTTTTCAGGTTACAATCTTTATGATAGCAGATTGCCAGGTCTTTCCCCTGCAGAGCTGCTGGGTGGCTTTGAACCACCAACTTTTCAGTTAGCCATTGTGCCACAAGGGCTTCTTATGTTGTTAGGTGCCACTGAGTTGGTTCCAACTCATAATGACCCTATGTATAACAGAACGAAACACTGCCCAGAAACTATATATTACATATACAGCACATATCAGTTTAAACCAGCTACATTTCAGGTGCTCAAGAGCCTCATGTGGTTACTGGCTACCTTTAATGGACAGTAGAGAGCCAGATACTAGTAGCTCTCTTCCTTGATCCAAGGGTAACTTCTCAGCAACATTCAACTTAAAAGCTGAGATTACACTGTTAACATTTGCTAACCTCTCTCACACTAAAGGAGATCTTATTCTATGCAGGACCATAACCTTGACGGCAGTCAATCTAGCCACGCTTCTCACATGGCCATCCTAGGGTATAAGCTAAACTAAATGTCTCTAGCCTACTTATTCTCCACAGCTGGCATTGCAAATGTTCACCACTATTCTCAAACCTCATCTGTAGCTACATCTTTTCTTTCAGCAGACAATTTTGTCTCCTGCTTTACAGAGAAAACTGAGATATCAAGAGTGATCTCCCTCAAATTACTATACTCAAACACATATATATATTTGCATCCTCCCTTCACCTCCTTCCTTCTTGTCTGCTCTAGGTCAGGAAACTTTCTACATTGTATTTCCCTTTCTCTCCTGTATTTTCAACCTTTCTCTTTTCAATAGCTTCTTCTCTGCATCTTATTAAAAATGCTCATGCGTCTGCCATCATTAAAAAAATAAACAACTTGTCCCCAACTTTAATTCCTGTTCCAACTTTTCCTTTCCCGTTCTAGACAAGCTATTGGGAAAAAAAAAGAAAGAGCTCTTGACAGTCTCCTCTCCCATTTACTCCTCATCCTTCTGCCCCACAACTCTACTTAAACTGCTTTGCCAAAAGACAACACTAATCTCGTAACTGTCCACACGATGCCTCCATTTGTCAGTTCCCTTCAGCATTTAGCACTATGGACCACTTCCTTAATCCTGAAGCTCTCCCTTTACTCAGCTCACATGAAACCACAATCCAGGTTTTCCTCCTGACTGTTACTCCCAGGGCTCCGTCATTTGTCTCCTTCCTGCTCAGGTTGTACTCCTTGCTCTCTTATCTCTGGCTCTCCCTGGGCAGTCTCATTCACTATTGTCATACCTCTTCAGGTGACTCTTTACTCCCTAACTGCTGCCCAGTCCTCTTTCCAGAGTTCCAAGTGGGATGCTGCCAAACCAACTTTACCTGATTATCCTACAGGACTCTTAAACCTTGTGCAAAACTAATCTCAATATCTTCTATCCAAAACTCCTCCTCCTAATTTCCCTCTCCTTATGAATGGCACCACTGTTCAATCAACTTGCCTATGCCCAAAGCCTGTGAGGTCTCTTCTTTCTCCTGCCTAGGTCACACATCCAATCTACCATCAAGTCATGCAGGCTCTATTTCTTTAGCACTGTATCCATCCCTTGCTTCCCAAGTCTACACTGACTACCACAGTTCTCCCTCATCTTGTTAAGACTACAGTGGTCTCCTAACAGGTCTCCCTGCCTCCATCATCAATTTATTAATTTGTTTACACGTATGTCTCACTCTTGCTGTCTGTAAACTCGTTAAAGACAGGGACTATAACTTTTTTCTTTGTATATCCAACATAAAGAAAATGTTCATGAAAGACTCGTTGAGTAAAAGTATTAATGATTTAATGGCTGAGTGATTGAATGAATGAATGACATGACTAACATGCCCAAACTTATACCCTTAGTTAAGGATAAAAAACCCACTGCTGTTGAGTCGATTCCGACTCAGAGCGACCCTATAGGACAGAATAGAACTGCCCCATAGGGTTTCCAAGGAGCAGCTGGTGGATTTGAACTGCTGACCTTTTGGTAGGCAGCCGAACACTTAACCACTGGGCCACCAGGACTCCTTAGTTAATAACAGGGCAGAGAAACTAGGCCTCTTAGTTACCAATAGTTCAGGCCCTTTGCTATACTACACTCTTCAGAAGTGTGTATTTTAAGGAACCCTAAAGCAAATCCAGTTGAAATGTAACTAATCACCAATTCATCTATATTGTGAGTTGGTGGTTTTGTATATCAGATTTTCTTAAACTAGGGCACACCTGTCTGAGAATGAACTCAAGAAATTTAAGCACTAATCTCACAGCTCTGAAATGACTTGCTCTGTGACCTTGATTGAGGATAATATTACAGTTTCATCACAGATATAAAACATCATGTGGTGAATATGAAGTGGGGTGGCAGCAATCCACCAGGGTGGCATTAGATTTATAAGGGGATGCTCATGACTACTCCAGTTGGGATGTTAAGACACACGTAAATTCCCTGAAGAACTACTGAAACTTCTGGTGAATATCCATAGTGCAGAAAAGATCAATTTACTCTAAACATTAGGATCATATTATAGTGAATCATATTTCATCTTATTTGCTGGACTTCTAAAAAACATATATAGACAGCAGCCGTCGAGTTGACTCTGACTCCGGGTGACCTATGAACAACAGAACAAAATATTGCCAAAGTCCTATGTCATCCTCACGACTGCCAGCATGTTTGAGTCCATTGTTGAGGCTATTGTACCAATCCATCTCACCAAGGGTCTCCTTTGTCCTCGCTGACCCTCTACTTCTCCCAACATGATATCCTCCTCCAGTGACTGATTCCTCCTGATGACATGTCCAAAGCTAGTGAGTCAGACAATGTTCTGTTGTGATCCATCAAGTTTTCATTGGCTAATTTTCAGAAGTAGATTGCCAGGCCTTTCCTCCTAGTCTGTCCTTGTCTGGAAGCTCTGCTAAAACCTGTCCACCACAGGTAACCCTGCTGGTATTTGAAATACTAGTGGCAAAGCTTCCAGTATCCTAGCAACATGCAAGCCACAACAGTACAACAAACTGGCAGATGGATAGTGGTAAAAAACATATATTCCTCTATAATGCAATAACTCACATTCTTATACATGATCTTGAGGTAAACTATGTTTACTATAGTTGCAATGTAAAGTTTTTTTTTTTTGGTTATATTTTTGAAAAGCCCTCATTTGGGTACAGAATATACTAAATTACTCTATAAATGAGAATAGTTAATAATTCAGAATACCCCAATACCTAGAAAATTCAGATTAAAGCTGTTGCCTTCTAGAAGTATCCTGTTTTTCTCCCCAAGTCTGTATCATACAAAGAGATCTTTTCTGGTGGTCTTTTTTTAAAATGAAAAACTATTCCTCAGGAGTTACATTTTAAAAGGTAACTTTATCCCTCGCCCTAATTCATCTTCTCTTTATAGATTGTAAACTGTGACTATCAGCTTGAAACACCAAATTTATACCATTTAAAAAAAAATCAAATTTCTCAGTCATTCTCTTCTAGACTGTCTGAGCTCTATTTTTCCCTGCCAAAGCAGTGTTCAGAATGCATTACAGAAATTCTATTTTCTCTTATGTTGCTAGAACAAAGCAATCTTTTTTTTTTTTTAAACAAATGGTAACTTTGAAATACACTTCAACCAGTTTGTATAGCTGAGTATTTTAGGAAACCACAGGGAAAGTAATTCCAAAACTGTCATTTGATAATGATTGTAATGAATGCTGGCCATCTCCAACTCTGGCCTTCTGCTAGCACCTTAAACACATGTCCAAACACAAAATGATTATCTTTCCCTACCATTCTTCCCCCACCCCCGCCCCAATTCAATTTCTCTTCTCTGGTTCCTAGTGACAGCACTATCTTCCCAAATGTTAAGGCCGAAAATTTAGGGCTATTTCTAGCAATTTCATTTATTACCCAAATCTAATTGGTTACTACCTATTTGTCAATTTATTAGTTTTATCTCATTTGTTAATCTGTCCTTCAATTTATTCAACAAGTATTTGTTGATACCTATAATATGTGAGGCACTGGTGCTAGAAGGAAAAGAAAGATTAATAAGACATGGTATTTTTATTCTAAGAAGTCACAGTCTTAAAAGAGTCAAACAGGTAAATAAACACCCAGTGATGTGCTGGCAATTGTTTAACAACTGGCTCTCAAAACAAACTCCTCTTACGGATCCCCCCTGCTTATAGAATACGTCCAAACTGACAAGGCATGGCAATTCAAGATGCTTCTCAATCTTGCCCCGAGATACGCTTCTATACTCTCTTCCCCCTCATACACTTCAATACATGATTTGTGCTTTATAAAATAAGAAGTGAGAAAGGCTGACAGAAGGGACACAAAAATGTGTGCATGGACATAGGATAAAAAAGGGGACATACATATTTTCCTAACAGTAATATTCTTTACACAACTTGCATTGAGTACTGTATATCCTATGTGACACTCAAAATCCCTGTCAAACACAATGGGGTGGAGAGGCTTGTCAATACATTTATTTACCCTTCCCTGAACTTGGAATGCACTTCACTTTCACCCTACTTTGTCCATGCTATTCCTTCTCCTATGTTCTCCCTCTTCTTCTCTGATTAGTAAAATTCTAAGCTCCCAGAAAAAAAGTGTCATCTCCATTCCCAATTCCCAACTAGAGTTAACAACTCTCTGTGCGACCAAAGCGTGCATTCTGTTGTAACCGAAACTGTCCTGTCTCTCTGTAAGAGTGCAGATCATATCTGTCATGTTTCCTACTGTCTCTTGAATGTCAAGGACAGTGACTAGCACATACCAAAAACTCAAACCCATTGCCTCAAGTGATTCCAACTCACAGTGACCCTGTAAGGACAGAGTAGAACTGTCCCATAGGGCTTCCAAGGCTGTAAATCCTTATGGAAACAGACTGCCACATCTTTCTCCCGAGAAGCAGCTGGTGGGTTTGAACTGCTAACCTTTCGGTTAGCAGCCAAATGCTTAACCACTGCACCACCAGGGCTCCTTCTGCCTAGCACATAATAGATGTTCAATTAATACTTACTGAGCATGTGAAAACATAATTTTGAATAACTCTCCCTAGAGTTGATAAATCCATTGAAAGTGGGGATTGTGTAGTCATTCCTCCAACGTGCATTCAGCACATCTCACACTGGGAGTATCTTAACATATGATGTTTGAGTTGGTCTGAATCTTCTCTAGTCATTAGAAAAAATTTTAGTTAAATATTCAAAAACAAAATACAGTTGCACCATGATTTATGAAATAAATGTATAACTAGAAATATGTAAAAAGCAAGAATGCATCGAAATACATTGCAAAAGAGATGAAGATGAAATGTGGGCAACACAGGACATCAACCAGAACTTACTTTGGGGAATTTTCAATAAAATCAGCTTATTTCTACTGCATAAAGAAAGAGTTGTGACCACTTCTTAACTACTGTTTGTAGATGGCACTTCACCAAGTCTAGAGTTGAAACCAGAGATTCATACAAATAATGAAATGGCACTACCAACAGGACCCCAGGCTCTAGACACCATTTTGTAGCTCTTTTCAGGTAGGCTTTATGGGAACCCATAGATTGGATCTGAACTCTATTTCTTTGAAGATTTGGATATGTTCAATATATTTCTCAAGAAGTTTCAATGATTCCATATTCTACATAGCAAGTTAACTCAAATACTTAAAGATACAATTTGCAACAAGTTCATCTTGGAGATGTTAGGTGCCATCGAGTAGATTTCGACTCATAGCAACCCCATGCGACAGAGAACTACCCTATAGGGTTTTTTCGGCTGCAATCTTTACAGGAGAAGATTGCCAGGTCTTTCTCCCATGGCATCAATGGGTGGGTCTGAACCACCAACCTTTCAATTAGCAGTTGAGTGCTTAACCATTCTGCCACCAGGGCTCCTTTTACTTTGGACAGTACACTACAAAACCACATAAATGTCCTATGGGTAATTTACTGAGGGTTTTTGTTTTGTTTTAATTTGTGTGTTTTATTTTATGGCAGAGAGAGGCATTTGATCACCTTTTTTTTTTTTTTAATATTTCAGTCTAAAGCTATACAGTCATGATCTATGCTACAGAGCTCTGAGGACTTGATTGTTCAATCATTTCTACGCATCACATTACTAGAAATGAACCCAGGTTCTGTCTGTGGGTATTCCCTTGGCCTGCCTCATTGGAAATGTCCATCTGTTTAAGTGAATGTCCATGTTGCTCCCTCTATATCCACAAGAAGCGCATCAGGCTTGGCTAACAGGTGAAGCACGCTGCTCTGCATTTGCATAGAGACACAGAAAAACACATCTCAATCATTTTTTTTGAAAGTTTAACCTTGAACTTATTGCCATTCTACACTTCTCAAAACCTTGCCTTAAACAAGACTATATATAGAGGATCGCTTACAGGAGACACAATAAAAATATCCTTTCTTTTAGAACTCCACTCTATCCCTGTATTGCCCCAGATGCGGGATGGAATCATTTTGATTAATATAACTGTTGCACACTGGGGTGATACTATCAGCCTCTTATTGAGAAACAGCTGTATGAAACTCACTGCTATTAGGACAGTTACTACCAGATCACATGATGTCTTCTTTTGGCACCCATGAAGGAATTTCCTGTTAGGTATCAGTACCAAGAAAAGTGGGGCTTTTCGTGAGCAACTACTTTGTTTATCTCAGAGACACTGTCAGTAATATAACTGATCAAGTGGATGTTTAAAAGCTAAGAGCCATATTGTGGCCCAACTGTAACAAAAGTACAGGATGTCATGGCATGCATTTTATTATCTGTAGTCTCATTTGCACTCTGTCCTGTTTCTCTCACTCACTTTATATACCTCATTATATTGTATGGAGTCCCTGGGTGATGCAAATGGTTAATGCACTCAGCTGCTAACTGAAAGGTTGGAGGTTAAGTCCACCCAATCTGGGAAGAAAGGCCTGGTGATCTACTTCTGAAAAATCAGCCATTGAAAACCCTTTGGAGTACAGTTCTACTCTGACACACATGGGGCAAGCTGTGGTTTTTGTTTGTTTTTTAATTATATTGTATAAATATTATAAATTGCCTTAAGGCCTCTTTGAAAAAAAGTTTAAGATAAATAAATGACTACATTAATGGCAATGTTGTAAACTTTTGAAAAATACAGTTAACTTACCCAATCATATATTTTAACAGACACTTTATTATATAGTGATATGTAACTGCAGGCACTTTTTGTTGAAGGCACTCTTAAACAAAGAATATTTAAAATCATAAAATTTCCATTTCATGTGCTAAATAAATCACTGTGAAAGATTATTTACATTTATAAAGCTATTTAAAGTCACAAAATACTTGCATTTTTTTAAATTTGTTTAGTAAGCTACATCAAAGGGTGCCCTGTACTTACATCAGTGCCGTGGCACATAGGCTTATGTAATTCAGCTAGTTTACAAATATAATGGTTTATATACTCAATTCCACTTTTAAAACATGATAAAAAGGTAGTCTTGAAATAAAACAAATTAACACGCTGCCAAGATTTGTTAGTCCCAGTGCTCCTTAGACTAATAAAAGGATAAACAGTTAACAAGCTTTCATTTTCTTGTCTTCTTTTTTTTTTTTTTTTGGCTTGACTTGAAGTATAGTATGTTTACCAAATGAAATTCTCTGCATAAGGAAAAATTTTATGAGATAAGTTATTCTGGCAAACAACTACTCATTCTCAGTTAAAATTCACGTGTGAGTTGCTTTAGGTACTGTTTGTACAACCTAATGTCTCAACTGTGACAAGGCCATAGCCGAACTATGCAATGTATCCTGGCAAGTCAACTTAATAAACACTATGCATTGCAACGCTTACCGTTTACAATCTTCTCAGGTTAGTTTTCCAAATATTAAGTAACTTTTGTATATTAATGTGCTTTAGGAACCAAAATAAGTCTTGCTACTCGTATAAATTTCTCTTCCAAAGGAAACCATGAAATAATTTAAAACAAAGTCCCTTAAACTACTACTGTAGCTTTAGAAAGGGTAACACAAAACAAATTATAAATGAACAAATATCTTTTATTCTCTGACCGAGCAATTTTACCTGCAGGAATTTATTACAAGGTAATAATAGAAAACTTGTGCAAAAATTTATGTGCAAGTATATTCTCTGCAATGTCTTTGAACATTAATATTAGAAAAAAACTCAACAGTAGGGAAATGGATAATTAATCCATATATTACAACACTATGCAGCTATTAATAACCATGTCATGGAAGTATAATAATGACATTAGAAAAGACCCCAACAGATTTTTTTTTAAGCTAAATGAAGATGCTATAAAACAGTAAATACTATATAATCTTATTTTTATAATATGCATAAAAAGACAATGGTTTGAGATCAAAATGTTAACAGTGTTTATTTCTGGGAAGCAGAGTAACAGTAGTAGTTTTTTTTGTTTTTTTGGTTATTTCTTTTCCACAATTTTCCTTATTTTGGGGGGGTAGTGCAATGGTTAAAGTGCTCAACTGCTAACCAAAAGGTCAGTGGTCCAAACCAACCAGCCACTCTCCAGGAAAAGATGTAACAGTCTGCTTCTCTAAAGATTTACAGCCTTGGAAACCCTATGGGGCATTTCTACTTTGTCCTATAGGGTCGCTATGAGTCGGAATCAACTTGACAGCAATGAATTTAATAAACATGAACTGTTTTGGTAATTAGAAAGAAAATAACAAAATCTTTTTTTTTTTTTTTTTTTACAAAAATGTGTTCCATTTCACTACTCGAAGAACAGAGATGTGTCTTGTTCAACTTTAGTTTGACTGATTTCACTAGTGAGGAAGTGAACTGAAGTAGAGATTTGGGGCCCTGGGGAGAAAGGCAATATAAAAACTGGTAAGCCAGGTTGACTCACACCAAATAACTTATGGTACTTACATTTCACAGGAGGGTGGCACGTGAATTGTTTCTAGCAAGACAACCAGAAAAATGAGTGTAGTCCTACTTGAATACTTTAACATTTGGAATCAAAGTTTGAAGTAAACATCATCTCCCAGGGTTAACACATTCTCTATCTGGGAGAGTCAAGGGCATGAACAATGTACTCTTCTTCTGCAATAAGGGGCATGGGTTTCTTCATTGCAGTAAAGTCTAGGGACTCAGATTCATTGATTACTGATAACTGTATTGCCTCACTTTTGAGTTCCATTGAAAAAGGGGAGAAAAGACTTTTTAGAGCTTATGTAGAAATATATGTATAATTCTTCAACCTAAAACATGATACCTAAAGAATCTGAAGAGTTTCTCAGAAAAACGGCATCTGTTCCTCAAGTCCAAACGTCCTGAACAAGAGCAAAAGTTGAAAAAACAGAAAGGCTTTTAGTTTTAAGCTTGAATCTGGTAAATCAGAAGTAGAAGTCATTCATGTATAATCTCATCCAGTCTGGTATCTATTAAAATGGATAAACTAAAGTTCATTCCTACTGATCAGACAGAGAAATCAGAAAAAAAAAAAAAAAAAAAAAGACATTCCACATCTTCAATCATTCACAGAGACTGACTCAAACCTATGTCCACCCTAAGTGGTGTTTCTATATTGCAGAAAAATGAAACATTTAACAAAATTTAAATCTTCTGTCCTTTCTTTTTTTAAACAAATAGCATCATCAACAGACATTTGTTGAAAGTCAGCCAAAGTCCTGGTACTCAAAATGTGGACTGTGGACCAGAGGCATCTACACCACCTAGGATTTGTCATAAATGTAAAATTTCAGGTCCCACCCCAACCCTATGGAACCACAATCTGTAGTTCAACAGGATCCCCAGGGGTTTTATATGTACCTGAAAGTCTGAGGACTGTGTTACCACCACAGTGTAAGACAGGGGGGGTGAGGAAAATATAACAAAACCAAACTATACAAGGAGCCTAGGCAAGCTGCCTGGTGAGAGGTGCAGGCAAGCAGTGACATAGGCATTTGAAGGAAGGTTAAAAACCACTCCA
This sequence comes from Trichechus manatus latirostris, assembly GCF_000243295.1. Classification (NCBI taxonomy): domain Eukaryota; kingdom Metazoa; phylum Chordata; class Mammalia; order Sirenia; family Trichechidae; genus Trichechus; species Trichechus manatus. The sequence continues at coordinate 2,805,914 of NW_004444053.1, forward strand.
GGTTGGGGTCACTAGTGGTGTCATAAAGGAAAGATGGTACTCAGAAAAGAAGAAAAAAGGGAGGTCTGGTATACCCAACCATCTCTTACATAAACTCACTCCCCAGCAATTGTGTAAACTTGACACACCTAGAGCTCTGGGGAATGAGTAGGGTCCCTGTGCTGTGAGAAACTTTTTGGTCTGAACAACCTAGTTATGGTAACTTGAAAATAGTAGACTGATCAGGTAGCAAAGATTCAGAAGATAATGGAATAAGGAAGCCTGAAAGATCACATTTGTTTATTCTGAAATGTACAATCTGTGAGTAAGGGGAAGCTGATGTTTTTCATACACACATTTATTTCACTTTTTACTTTAAACGTGTTAAATTTAGCTTTTATTTAACATGTAGGGGAATCTCCTTTTGAAGCAATCCTAAAGAATTCTTTTGGAAATTACAGATTTATTTTATAATATGAAGAGCCAACTCATAAATTACATGTACCAAAACCAAAACGTGATGCCGCTGAGTTGATTCTGACTCATAGCGACCCTACAGGACAGAGCAGAACTGCCCCAAAGCGTTTCCAAGGAGCAGCTGGTGGATTCGAACTGCCTACCTTTTGGTTAGTGGCGTGAGCTCTTAACCACTGAGATACGAAGGCACCATTATATGTACAGTGAGTTACTATTTTCACTTTCTTTTAGTTAAATGGTTTCAAAAATATCATGCCTGTATTCACTACAAAGAATCAATGGTTAATTAGTGTCACTAAGCAAAAGCCATTATTCAAGGTGAAAGGGTGGCCCATGTCTGCATGGTTATATTTCAGGGCCCAATAAGTCCTTCTCCTTGGTTTTGCAAGTGGTCGCACTGTCTCACTGAGATATAAATAAAAAGCCTTACTAAGCACCTCCTGAGAACACTGTGGCTAAGTACTATTCATGCCAACAGTAACCGATCTTGGACTTAAATGGGGCCCTGGTATTGGTGGCTTTTACATTATTGCCAGCCTGGTAAGGTGACAGGCCCTTTCATGTCCAAAAATGGTAATTCCCTAGGGTCCCAAGAAGGGTTAGAAATATTTTCCTTCCATCTCAACACAAACCCTACTGTCTTTAAGTACAGGCAGTCCCTGGATTATGAACGAGTTCATTCCTGTCTTTAAGTTGAATTTGTACATAAGTTGGAACAGTTAGATACGGTTCACACCTAACGTCAGTTAGTCAAATGTTTGTCTTAGCATCTAGTATATAGTATATGCAAAGAAAACATTAAAGAAACACTTTCAGATACAGTAAAACATCTTTAAAATAATAATACAATAATAACAATGATCTGATGCATGCCGCAAAGTAGTTCCTGTTTTGTTATTACAAACCACTGTATGTACCTCGAATTTTTAATATGATAGGCTTTCCGGGGATTGGTTTGTAACTACAGGTTGTATGTAAGTTGGATGTTCATAACTTGGGGACTGTATGTAAACTACTGGGAGGCTAACATTTGAAACTGACAGGCGGCACACGTGCATTGGGGAGATAGGCCTGGCACATGTTACTGCAGCCCCCTGGGACCGTGAAACCCTAGCAGCTCCAGCAGGTGGCTATGCCACACCCTCAATGGGCACGGCTTCAGGGAAACTCTAGCCCCTCCTTCGGACTGTGATGGAGACATGTCTGGTTGTAAAATGGTTATTTTTGTAGAGTTCAGAACAAGCCATGCCCTTTATGAATAAAAAGAAATTGGGAAGAAAAAAAAAAAAAGAAATACTAAGCTTAGAGACTTGAAGAAAACAGTATTATTTGACAGAAAATTATTAGGGCAGAGAAGAGAGAGGTAAAGGAGTCACTGGGGGGTATTTTTAAAAAGAAAAATAAGAGGGAAACAGGAGACTGAAAGATGACTTCTTGAGAGAACGACAAGTGTACTGGAAAACGGTGAAGCAAAGGAGGCTGATGTAAGGAATCGGGAAATGAAAACCAGTTGAATGTCTTTTTTTCTTTTTAAAGCGAGAGAGAAAAAGAAAAGAAATGGCACATTGTGGAAGAAAGGAGATAGCTGTCAAAGCTCCCCCAGCCCCTGTGGGTCAAAGTGGCACCCATGGAATGAAGAGCAAGGGACAAGAAGCTGCCGGTGGCAGTGGTGAGAAGGACACAGACCTTAGCCATAATGGAAGATGCTATGGCCAGAGTAGTAGGTAAAACCAAAAACTTCATAGGGAAACCAAAATTCAAAATACTAAGAGGAAAGTCAGGAAAAGTGCCAAACTCTAAAGGATATATAGGAAAGTGTCTCCAAAAAATGTTAAAATTTCATGCATAAAAGTTTCATGATGGGTTGTTGAACTTGGATGTCATATAATGTACCAAACTTATGATAGCCAATATCTATTGTTACTATTATCACAGGTACAAACCATGTTGGAAAGACCAGAGACTGACGTACAGAAGAATTATATTTTTAGGTGCTCTGAAATAGGTATTCAAAACATATTTCTTATACTATATGCAATTATAATTTGGAGAGATGATAGTCTTTAGATTTTGAATCATAAAAAACTTCAAGATGAAACCAGGAAGAACAGAGTTTAAATCTTGATTTCATTTAAAAGAAATATGTCCCTCGGAAAACCAAACCAAACCTATTTCCATCGAGTCGACTCTGACTCACAGTGACCCTACAGGACAGAGTAGAACTACCCCATAGGGTTTCCAAGGAGCAGCTGGTGGATTCAAACTGCCGACCTTTTGGATAGCAGCTGAGCTCTTAACTGCTAAGCCACCAGGACTCCCTGTCCCTCAAAAGAAAAAAATAAAACTAAAAAAAATGTTTTTAAATAAGCCTTAGTTTCTTCATCTTTAAGATGGGAACAAGAAAACCTATCTTGAAGGGAATTGAGAAGTATGGTGAATAGGTATGTCTTAGGCTAACTTCTCTAGAGGAGCAAAATGAGTGAAGTGTACATATAAATACATATAGAAGATTTATTTCAAGGACATGGCTCACATAGTTGTGGAGGCTGGCAAGTCCAAAATCCATGGGTCAGGTGTCAGGCTGGAGGCCTGCCTCACATGTTGCAGCAGCAGACAAACCCAAAATCAGCAGGATAGGTGGAAGGCTGCTGGCTCATGGGGTTGTGGAATACGGTGAATCCAAAATCTGTAGGTCAGATGGAAGGCTGCTGGCTCACATCCCAAGAACCAGAGGTCAGAGGAGGAAGAGTTGGATGCAGGATAGAAAGGAAGTGATCTCTGCCAGAATATCCATATATACTGGATGCAGGCAACATCCCCAAGGAAACTCCCTTTTCAACAGACTGGATGCTCACATCAGATCACAAAATGGAGGATGATTACATAATATCTGCCAAACCAACTTGGCCTAGCCAAGTTGAAACATAACCTTAATCATCACAGTCCACCCCTTGTCAACGTGGCACCTGTATACATCTCCTTAAACCACGCACAATCTCTAAATAAAGACAATTATAAAGTCATACTTGCACCTAGTGTGATACAACTAATGTGTACAACTGATAACACAGCAGCCCCAATTACATCCTATATTTTATAACAATAGAGAAGAAAACAAAGACATTTGTTATAGACACACACACACACACACAGCCAGAATGTTCCTCAGAAGACAGGATGGCGAGACTCTATCTCATGTACTTTGGACATGTTATCAGGAGGGACCATCCCTGGAGAAGGACATCATGCTTGGTAAAGTAGAGGGTCAGTGAAAAAGAGCAGAACTGGACTGATACAGGGACTGGAACAATGGGCTAAAACACAGCCAACAATTGTGAGGATGGCACAGGACTGGGTAGGGTCTCGTTCTGCTGTACATAGGGTGGCTAACAGTCAGAACTGACCCAATGGCACCTAACAACAAACACACACATACATATGTGTGTGTGTGTGTGTACATACACATACATGTATTACAAAACAAGGAAGAAATGCTCATAAAAATTACAGTCCTCATTTCTGCAACTGGTTCCGTGGTCACAGCTGGGTTATTTAAAGCTATCTTCTTCAACAACTCATTCTGAATTCCTTTGCCCTTTGCTGGTCATGGTTCTTTGCCTAGTAGGGTGACCCAAACCTTCATTCCTGAAGAGTCTGGGCCATTAGTAGTCACGTCGGAATTGGGTTGCCGTAGTTTTCCATTGACTTTAATCATAGGACATGGTAGTACTAAGAGATGTACTAAGGGATCTCCTGTACTCTAGACATACTATTCTTTACTTCCATTACATAATGTCAGTCTGATTTCCCCTTGGTAATCAGAATAAAAAACATCAGCCAATACAGTAATTCCTTCCTTTGTCTGTTGATGCACAGCACGAGGATCTGAAAGTGGCCAGGTGGCATTCTTAATTTCCAGTTTGTCTTAGTTATTTACCTGTTGCCATTGAGTTGATTCTACTTCGTAATGACCCTATAGGGCAGCGGGGAACTGCCCCATAGAGTTTCCAAGGAACAGCTGGTAGATTTGAACTGCTGAATTTTGGTTAGCAGCTGAACTCTTAACCACTATGCCACCAGAGTTTCCCTTAGTTATTTAGTGTTGCTATAACAGAAATACCACAGGTGGATGGCTTTAACAAACAGAAATTTATTCTCTCACAGTCTAGGAGGCTAGAAGTCTGAATTCAGGGCACCAACACCTGGGGAAGGCTTTCTCTGTTGGTTCTGGGGGAAAGTCCTTGTCATCAATCTTCCCCTGGTCTAGGAGCTTCTCAGTGCAGGGACCCTGGGACCAAAGGACATGCTCTGCTCTTGGTGCTTTGTCTTGGTGGTATGAGGTTCCACTCTCTCTGCTCATTTCTCTCTCATCTCTTGTAAAATAAAGGTGATGAAGGCCAAACCCCAGGGAAACCCCCCTTACATCAGATCAGGGCTGTGACCTGAGAACGGGTGTTGCATTCCGCACTAATCCTTTTTAACATAACCTAATCTTGCCTCATTAACCACAGGCAGAGATCAGGATTTACAACACATAGGAAAACTACATCTGGTCACAAAATGGAGGACTACTACACAATACTGAGAATCATGACCTAGCAAAGCTGACACACATTTTGGAGGACAAAATTCAATCCATGACACAGTTAAACGGGAGCATTCCTCCCTTTGGAATCAAAACCTCTAGACCTGCAGAGCACAGAGTTGCAAGGAGAGGAAGCAAAAATTTTGCAAGTGGGCCACTAGGGGTAATAGTGAGTGGTGTCATTCCCATTTCCACCCCTTGATTCCTGGACCTATGAGTCCTGGCTATGGGAGAAACAGAACCATATATTGGATGTTGCTTTAGAGCATATACAGCCTCCTGGAGAACACTGCCCTGACCCTGCAATGTATACCATCTCGCTGGTGCACAACTGTGTCTTTAGAAGGCCATTCCATTGTTCTATCAATCCTGCTACTTCAGGATGATGGGGAACATGGTAAGACCCGTGAATTTCATGAGCATGGACCCATTGCTGCACTTCATTTGCTGTGAAATGAGTTCCTGGATGCAAAGCAATACTGTGTGGGATACCATGATGGTGGATAAGGCATTCTGTAAGTCTATGAATGGTAGTTTTGGCAGAAGCATTGCATGCAGGGAAGGCAAATCCATATCCAGAGTAAATGTCTATTAAAGTAAGAACAAAATGCTGCCCCTTCCATGATGGAAGTGGTCCAGGTTGCTGGCTGAACACCCCTAGGAATGGTGCCATATCGGGGATTCGGTGTTGGTCTCTGCTGTTGGCAGATTTGGCACTCAGCAGTGGCTACAGCCAAGTCGGCCTTGGGGAGTGTTTCTGAGTACAGGCATAACCTCCATACCTGCCACCATGGCCACTTTGTTCATGAGCTCATTGGGCAATTACAGGAGCGGCTGAGGAAAGAGGATGACTGGTTTACAAAGGATACGTCATCCTATCCACTTGATTGTTAAAATCCTCCTCTGCCGAGGGCACCCTTTGGTGAGCATTCATATGAGACACAAATATCTTCACTTCTTTGGCCCATTCAGAGAGTTCTAGCATATACCTCTTCCTCATACCTCCTTGTTACCAATTTTTCAGTCATGTTTCTTAAAGTCCCTGACCATTCAGCCAAACCACTGGCCACAGCCCATGAATCAGTATACAATTGCACATCTGGCCATCACTCCTTCCAAGCAAAATAACCAACCAGGTGTACTGCTCAAAGTTCTCCCCACTGGGAAGATTTCCTTTCACCACCATCCTTCAGGGAGGTCCCAGAAACGGGCTGCAGTGCTTCTGAGTGGTGCTTGCATACCACACAGACCCATTCATAAACCAGGCACGAGTTTTCTCTTCCTCAGTCAACTGATCATAAGGAACTCCCCGTGAGGCCATAGGTACAGACTGGGAGAAGGAAGCTAATGTCACAGGAGTGGGCACCATGGGCATTTCAGCCACTTCCTTATGTACCTTACTTGTGCCGTTAGCTTCTGCTAGAGCTCAATCTCATATATACCACTTCCATTTAATGATGGAGTGCTGCTGTGGGTCAGACAACACCCAGTGCATGATGGGCAGCTCAGACCAGGCGACGATGGGCAGCTCAGGCTCCTGACTCATGGCGACCCCATACAAAATGAGACAAGATGTTGTCTGACCCTGTGCCACCCCATGATCACTTGTAGATTGGACCATCATGATCCATAGGGTCTTCACTGGCTGATTTTCAGCAGTAGATTGATAGGCCTTTCTTCCTAGCGTATCTTAGTCCAGAAGCTCTGCTGAAACCTGTTTAGCACCACAGCAACACGCAAGCCTCCACTGACAGACAGGTGGTGGCTGCACAGAGGTGCACTGGCCAGGAATTGAACACAGGTCTACCCATATGATAGGTGAGAGTTCTAACCTTGAACCACCACTGACCTCATCCACCGTGCATAAAGGCACCTGTTTGAAGGAGTCAAACTCTTGGAATAAATGGTCCATGGTTAAGCATTCAGTCTCTAGTAAGGCCCAGTAAGAAGCCAAAAACTGTATCTCAAAAGGAGAGTAGTTATCTGCAGAGGATGGCAGAGCTTAGCTCCAAAATTCTAAGGGTCTGTGCTGTAATTCACCAATAGTGGTCTGCCAAAGACTTCGAACAGTATCTCTATCTGCCACTGAAACTTCAAGAGCCACTGGATCAGCCAGATCATGTGACCCAAAAGGCAGAGCAGCTTGCACTGCAGCCTGAACCTGTTGCAGAGCTCTGTCTTGTTCTGGGTGTCAATCAAACTAGCAACTTTTTGAGTCACTTGATAAATAGGCAGGAGTAGCATACAAAACCTGCGATATGCAGATGACATAACTTTGCTTGCTGAAAGCGAAGAGAACTTGAAGTGCTAAACTGATGAAGATCAAACAATGCCAGCCTCAGTATGGATTACACGTCAACATAAAGAAAACAAAAATCCTCACAACTGGACCAAGAAGCAACATCATGATGAATGGACAAGCCTAAAGTTACCATGGATTTTATTTTACTTGGATCTACAATCAACATCCATGGAAGAAGCAGTCAGGAAATCAAATGACGTATTGCATTGGAAGAATCTGCTGCAAAAGACCTATTTAAAGTGTTGAAAAGCAAATATGTCACTGTGAGGACTAAAGTGCGCCTGACCCAAGCCTTGGTATTTCAAATGCCTCATATGCATCTGAAAGCTGGGCAATGAGTAAGGAAGACCAAAGAAGCACTGATGCCTTTGAATTTGAATTAAAGAATATTAAATATAACATGGACCATCATAAGAATGGACAAATCTGTTTTGGAAGTACAGCTAGAATGCCGTTAGAAGCGATGATGGCAAGACTTCGTCTCACATACTTTGGACATGTTATCAGGAGGGACCAGTCCCTGGAGAAGGACATCATGCTTGGTAGAGTGTCAGTAAAAAAGAGGAAGACCTTGGGATGGTTAAAGTTGTGTGTCAACTTGGCTGGGCCATGATCCTCAAGTGGTTTGGCAGTTATGATGTAGTCTGGCAGCTTTTTAATAACGCAGTCACCTCCATAATGAGATCTGATATAATATGATCACCTCTATGATGAGATCTGTTGTGAGCAGCCAATCAGTTGAAAGGGAGTTTCCTTGGGGGTGTGGCCTGCACCCAATATAGGTGAAACTTTCTGGCAACGTCGCTGGCTTTTGCTCGATCTGGATCCTACAGCTGGTTCCTGTTCGTCTGACCTCCAGTTCTTGGGACTTGAGCTAGCAGTCCACCTGCTGTCTTACCTGCCTATCTTGGGATTCATCAGCCTCCACAGCCTGTAAGCCAGAGGCCTGCTATCTGACCCTCTGATCTTGGATTTGCCAGCACTTGCAGCTACAGTAGTCAGGAGAAAATTTCAGCCTAACCCATGGACTTGGGACTTCCTAGCCTCTACAGCCACGTGAGCCATTTCCTTCATATATACTTAATGAGGTATACATGCAGTATATATGTTGTACTGGTTTTGCTTCTCTAGAGAACTCAGCCTAAGACATCTGGTACTGAGAATAGGGTGCTGCTCTAACAGATACCTATAATGTGGAAGTGGTTTTGAAATTGCAAATGGGTAGAGGATGGAAGAGCTTCAAAGTGCCTAATAGTAAAAGCCTGGATTGCCTTGAAGAGACTGTTGGTAGAATTATAGACATCAAAGACAATTCCGGTGAGGACTCAGAAGGACATGAGGTGAGCTGTAACCCTGGAGATGGTGCAGACAGTGAGAAGCAACAGCAGAGAAACAGCGGCAGCAGAACTAGGCAGCAGAACCAGGGTAGAGTTGCCACTCAGATGGACAAGGAGAATGGAGCTGCCCAAATACAAGGCAGAAGAGTTGCTGTTCCAGTGGGCCTGGAAGGCAGAGCTGAAGCCCAGGGCCCAGGGGCCTACACCCAGAATCCAGAGATTGTGGCCAACACCCAGAGTTTAGAGGGCAGAGTCATTGCCTAAATGGTCTCAGAGAATAGAGGATTATTTTCAAGCCTTGAGAGCTAATGTAATGTGTTCTGCTGACTTGCTTGGTGCCTTTTATCACTTCTTCCCCTCCAATTTCTCCCAATCGTAATGTACTTTGGAAGCAGATAACTTGTATTTTACATTTCACAGATGAAGAGGAATTCTGCCTCAAGAGATATTGGGCCTGGAGTTGATTTAAGACTTTTGCTATGATAGGATGGGTGAATGTTGTTTTACATGTGGCAAGAACATGAATTTTTGGGGGCCAAAGTGTGCAATGTTATTAAATTGAGTCCCCCAAACGTGTGTCAACTTGGCTAGGCCATGATTCCCATTATTGTGTGGTTGTCCACCCACTCTGTGATCTGATGTGATTATCCTATGTTTTGTAAATTCTAACCTCTATGATTTAATGAGGCAGCATTAGAGGCAGTCACGTTAATGAGGCACAACTCAATCTACAGGATTAGGTTGTATCTTGAGTCAATCTCTTTTAACATGTAAAAGAGAAAATTGAACAGAGAGGGGAGGGACGTCATGCCACTAAGAATGAAAAACCAGGAGGGGAGTGCCTCCTTTAGCCCCAGGGTCCGTGTGCTGAGAAGCTCCTAGACCAGGGGAAGACTGATGACTAGGAACTTTCCCCAGAACCAACAGAGAAAGAAAGCGTTCCCCTGGAGATGGCACCCTGAATTTGGACTTCTAGTTTCCTAGACTGTGAGAGAATAAATTTTTGTTTGTTAAAGCCATCCACTTGTGGTATTTCTGTTTAGCAGCACTAGACAACTAAGACAACCTTCAACCAGATGGACTGACAGAGTGTCAGCAACGATGGACTCAAACATAGCAACAATTGTGAGGATGGCAAAGGACTGAGCACTGTTTTATTCTGTTGTACATACGGTTGCTATGAGTTGGAACTGACAGTATGGCAACTAACAATAATAACAGCACACTCAACTGAGGGATATGTTGTCTCCAAAATCCAAAGAGGCCCACCAGGCATTATGCCTCCTTTATACTTATAGGAGGAGCCAGATGTAACAACTAATCTTTTACTTTAGAAGGAATATCTCTCAACACGTTCCACACCACTGGCCACCTAGAAATTTCAGTGAGGTGGCAAATGCCCGAATCTTTGTTGGATTAATTTGCCACCCCCTAGAACACATAGGTCTTATCAATAATTCTACAATCATTGATACTTCTTCCTTACTAGGTCCAATCAGCATAATGTCATCAATATAATGGACTAGCTTGACAACTTGTGGAAGAGAAAGGCGATCAAGGTCCCTGTGGAATAAAGTATGACAGAGGACTGGAGAGTTGATGTAGCCCTAAGATAGGTAACTGAAGGTGTATTGCTGGCCTTGCCAGCTAAAGGTAAACTGCTTCTGGTGATCCTTCAAAACAGGTATGGAGAAAAAGGCATTAGCCAGATCAATAGCTGCATACCAGGTACCAGAAGATGTATTATTTTGCTCAAACAATGAAACCACATCTAGAACAGCAGTTGCAATTGCAGTCACCACCTGGTTAAGTTTTTGATAATCCACTATCATTCTCTAAGATCCACCTGTTTTTTGCACAGGCCAAACAGATGAGTTGAATGGGAATATGGTGGGAATCACCACCTGTGAATCATTCATGTCCTCGATGGTGGCAGTAATCTCTGCAATCCCTCTAGGAACGTGGTATTGCTTTTGGTTTACTATTTTCCTAGGTAGGGGCAGTTCTAATGGCTTCCACTTAGCATTTCCTACCATAGCTCTTACTCTACATGTCAGGGATCCAATGTGTGGGTTCTGCCAGTTGCTAAGTATGTCTATTCCAATTATGCATTCTGGAGCTGGGGAAATCACTACAGGCTGGGTTCAGGGACCCAATGGATCCACTGTGAGATGGACATGAGCTAACACTCTATTAATAACCTGACCTCCATATGCCTCTACTCTGATTGGTGGGCCACAGTGACATTTTGAGTCTCCTGGAATCTTCTACAGTTCAGAGCCAGTGTCTAGTAATCCCTGAAAGGTTTATTTCCTTTTCTTCAATAAACAGTCACTCTCATAAAGGGCTGTAGATCCTTTTGGGGCAGACTAGGAGAAAGATTAACAGTATAAATTTTTGGAAGCATAGTGGAGTCATTCCTCAAGGGGACCTAGCCTCCCCTTTATCAAAGGTTTATGGTTCTATAAACTGGCTCAAGTCTGTAAATTGACTGAGGTGCCGTGACTCCCTATTTTGGCAATTCGAGTTAGACTGCTGTTCACTTGAGGAAGGATCTGATTCCTCTGCTAAATATTTATACTGTCAATCTTTCTCCCAGCCTTCCCCAAAGGGATTGATGGCCTTTTAGGAGAGTGACTGTTCACCGGGGAAAAAGAAATAATCAGACTTTGAGGGGATTACTAGGCACCAGCTCTGAACTGACACTACTTCCAAGAGATCTAAAACACTATGGTCTACCAGTCAGAGTGGGAGTGTTTGGAGGTCAAGTTATCAATGGAGACTTAGCTCAGGTCTCTCTCACAGTGGATCCCGAACCCAACCTGCAGTGATTTTTCCAGTTCTAGAATGCATAACTGGAACAGACATACTCAGCAAGTGGAAAAAGCCCCACATTCGATCCCTGACATTTGGGGTAAGGGCTATTATGGTAGGAAAAGCCAAATGGAAGGCATAAAAGATGTCTCTACCTAAGAAAATAGTAAAACAAAAGCAATACTGTATTTTTAGAGGAACTGCTGAGATTAGTGCCACCATCAAGGACTTGAAGGTTGAAGGGGTAGCAATTCCCACCACATTCCCAATCAGCTCACCCATTTGGCCTGTGAAAAAATAGATGGATCTTGAAAAATGACAGTGGACTCTTATGAACTTAACCAGGTGGTGACTCCAATTACAGCTACTGTTCCAGATGTGGTTTCATTGTTTGAGCAAATTAATATATCTCCTGGTACTTGGTATGCAGCTACTGAGCTGGCCAATGTCTTTTTCTGGATTCTGGTTTGCCTTCAGAAGTAGTTTGCCTTCAGCTGGCAAGGCTAGCAATATACCTTCACTGTCCGACCTCAGAGCTCTATCAACTCCCCAGCCCTTTGTCACAATTTAGTCCACAGGGTCCTTGATTACCTTTCCCTTCCAAAAGACGTCACACTGGTCTATTACATGGATGACATTATGCTGGTTGGACCTAGTATGGAAGGAATGTCAATGACTTTGTGTTAGAGGGTGGGAAATTAATCCAATAAAAATTCAGGTGCCTTCCACCTCAAAGAAATTTCTAGGGGTCCAGTGGTGTGGGGCATGTCAAGTATTCCTTCTAAAGTGGAGAATGTATTATTGCATCTGGCCTCTCCTACAGCTAAAAAGGAGGCACAATGTCTGGCAGGCCTGTTTGGATTTTGGAGGCAACATATCCCTCATTGGGGGTGCTACTTGGGCCTATTTATGAAGTGATTCAAAAAGATGCTAGCTTTGAATGGGGTGCAGAACAAGAGAAGGCTCTGCAACAGGTTCAGGCTGTTGTGCAAGCTGCTCTGTCACTTGGTCTCCACACCTCTCACAATACCTTCCATCTCCCAGTCTGCACCTATGGCCTCATGGAGAGTTCCTTATGACCAGTTGACTGAGAAAGAGAAAACTCCTCCCTGGTTACAGATAGTTCCGTGCAATATGCAGGCACCACTCAAAACTGGACAGCAGCAGCTCTACATCCCCTTTCTGGGACCTCCCTGAAGGACAGTGGTGAAGGGAAACCTTCCCAGTGGGGAGAACTTCAAGCACTGCACCTGGTTTTTCACTTAGATTGGAAGGATAAATGGCCAGATACGTAACTGTATACTGATTCATGGGCTGTGGCCAATGGTTTGGCTGCAGTCAGGGACTTTAAAGGAACATGATTCAAAAACTGGAGACAAGGTGGTATAGGGAAGTATGTGGACAGACCTCTATCAATTGGCCAAAGAAATGAAGATATTTGTGTCTTATGTGGATAGGATGATGCATTCTGTGGAAACCTGTCATCATCTTTATACAGCCACTCTCGTCATTGCCCAATGTGCTCATGAACGAAGTGGTGATGATGGAAGGAATGGAGGTTACGCATTGGCTCAGCAACATGGAACTTCCACTCACCAAGGCCAACTTGGCTACAGCCACTGCTGAGTGCCCAATCTTCAAGCAGCAGAGACCACCAATGAATCCCCGATATGGCACCCTTCCTCAAGGTGATCAGCCAGCAACCTGGTGGCAAGTTGATTACACTGGACCGCTTCCATCATGGAAAGGGCAGCATTTTGTTCTTATTGGAATGGATACTTAATCTGGATATAGATTTGCCTTCCCTGCATGTAATGCTTCTGCTAAAACTACCACTCGTGGACTTACAGAATGCCTTATCCACCATCATGGTATCCCATAAAGCATCACCTCAGAACAAGGGACTCGCTTCACAGCAACTGAAGTGCGGCAATGGGCCCATGCTCAAGGAATTCACTGGTCTTACCATGTTTCCCATCATCGTGAAGCAGCTGGCTTGACAGAATAATAGAATGACCTTCTAAAGACACAATTACAGCGCCAGATAGGTGGCAATACCTTGCAGGGTTGGGGTAATGTTCTCCAGGACATTGTAAATGCTCTAAACCAGTGTCCAATATATGGTGCTTTTTCTCCCATAGCTAGCTTGCATGGGCCCAAAAATCAAGGGGTGGAAACGGGAATAGCACCATTCACTATTACCCCTATTGACTCACTTGCAAAATTTTTGTTTCCTCTCCCCATGACCCTATGCTCTGTGGATCTAGAGGTTTTGATTCCAAAGGGAGGAATGTTCCCACCAGGAGACACAACACTCATTCCACTGAACTGGAAGTTAAGAATGCCACCTGGCTACTTTCGGCTCCTCATGCCTCTGGATCAACAGGAAAACAAGGGAGTTACCGTACTGACTAGTAAGATTGACCTGATTATCAAGGGGAAACTGGATTGATATTACATAATGGAGGTAAAGAAGAGTATGTCTGCAATACAGGAGATTTCTTAGTATGTCTCTTAGTATTACCATGCCCTGTGATTAAAGTCAATGGAAAACTATAGCAACAAAATTCCGACATGATTATTAATGGCTCAGACTGTTCAGGAATGAAGGTTTGGTTCACCCCACCAGACAAAGAACCACGACCAGCTAAGGTGGTTGCTGAGAGTATAGGGAATACGGAATGGGTGGTGGAAGAGGGAGTTCTAAATGCCAGTTATGACCAGTTGTAGAAACGACGACTGTAATTGTTATGAGTATTTCTGCCTTATATGAGTGCATCAGAAATTTTTGTTTTCTTTTCTTATAAAATATAAGATGTAAACAGGCTAGTACATTTTCGGTTGTATGCATGTTAGCTGCATCATGTTAAGCATAAGTATGGCTTTATAACTGTCTTTATTTAGATATTATGTATGTTTTAAGGAGATGTGTCCAGGTGCCAAGTTGATAAGGGGTGGATCTGATGGTTAAGGTTTTGTGTCAACTTGTTTGGGCCAGTATTCTCAGTAGTTTGGCAGTTATATAATGATGTAGTTATTCTCCATTTTGTGATATAATATAATCACCTCCATGATGTGATCTGATGTGATCAGCCAATCAGTTGTAAGGGGAGTTTCTTGGAGCTGTGGCCTGCATCCAACATATATGGATGTTACAGCAAAACTCGCTGGCTTTTGCTTGCTCTGGATCCCGCATTTGGCTCATCATCATCTGAGCTCCGATTCTTGGGACTTGAGCCAGCAGCCTGCTGTATTGCCTGCTGATTTTGGGATCTGTCAGCCTCCGTAGCCTGTGAGCCAGCAGTCTGCTGTCTGACCTGCCCATCTTGGGTTTGTCAACCCCTGTAGCTAATGTAAGTCAGTAGGAGCCTCCAGCTTGAGCCTGGCCCTGGACTTGGGACTTGCCAGCCTCTACAACCATGTGAGCCATTTTCTTAAGGTAAACCTCTTCTCTCTCTCTCTCTCTCTCTATATATATATATGTATGCTTCACTGGTTTTGCTTCTCTAGAGAACCTAGCCTAAGACACTGTCCATATATCTCATCCCAAGTTTCAGAATCCATTTATGCCCAATCAATGTCCTCACTTTAACTTCAGACACCATACAAGGTTGGGAATTCAATGGCATTGTAATTTAGCTACTCTTACAGTAAGACTCTGTGTTTGATTTCTGGCAATATCAGCTCTGTTACTACAAGAAATAAAACTTTTTTTTAGGGCACAAGTGGCAACTTTCAGGTCTTGTATGCGATGTTAGAGCTGTGACTCTGAATCTTTGAACTCAACTCTTTCACTACTTTGTCTAACAGAAGTAGGAACAACCAACCAGCTTCCTTACACTCCTCATTCTGATAAATTGTAGAAAAGTATGAAATATGCAATCACCCAGAGCCTTGTCTCTCACAAATATTTGATCCAATGGTGGTGATGTTTTGCGTATTTCTACTACCACCTCAAACACTGTTGATTAGCAGTGCCCTTTTTACTACTGGGCACAAAGTCATCAGAGCCTTTAAGACTAGCCAGACTTAAGAACCAATTCAGAAAACTCATCCTTACAATTTTGTTCCTCTAGAACCACTCTCAGTACCAAGTGTCTTAGGTTGGGTTCTCTAGAGGAGCAAAACCAGTGAAGCTTATATATAAAACCAACCCATTGCCATCAAGTTGATTCCGACTCACAGTAACCCACAGGACAGAGAAGAACTGCTTCATAGGGTTTCCAAGGAGCAGCTGGTGGATTCGAACTGCCGACCTTTTGGTTAGCAGTCGTAGCTCGTAACCAGTGCGCCACCAGGGCTCTATAAATGTATACAGAGACTTATTTCAAGGAAATGGCTCACACAGTTTTAGAGGCTGGCAAGTCCCAAACTCATGGGTCAGGCATCAGGCAACAGGCTGGAGGCTTCTCCTGATTTTCATGGTTGCAGGGGCTGTCAAACCCAAAATCGGCAGGTCAGGCAAAAGGTGCTGGCTCACAGGGTTGCAGGAGCTGGCGAATCCCAAAATCTGCAGGTCAGGCGGCAGGCTGCTATCTCAAGTCCCAAGAACCGGAGGTCAGAGGATGATAAGTCAGATGCAGAATAAAGAGAGAGCGTAATTGTCAGAACATCCATATATATTAGATTCAGGTCACACTCACAAGGAAATTCCCTTTTCAATTGATTGACTGCTCATATCAGATCACAAAACAGAGGTTGATTACATAATATCTGCCAAACCACTGAGAATCATGGTTTAGCCAAGTTGATACATAACTTTAACCATCACAAGGTTTAAAGCTTCTCTGACAGTGACACAGACAGCAGCCACAACCAACAGTAAATGAGATATATATATTTAAATAATATAAAATGGAAACTTTATTCGTATTTTTCCTGTATCAACATTATTCTTTCAAAAAATATATACTGAGTTCCTACTATGTACCAGGCATTCTTTTGGATGTATCAGTGAAAAAAAAAAAAAAATCCATTCCTGTCTGGAGTTTTACCTTACGGTGGGAAGAAACAAATGATTGATGTGTTCAATAAGTAAATGACACTTATGCTTGCAAGTGAATACTTGTAATAAAAAATAAAACAAAATAGAGCAGGATAAGCACATGAGAATGTCAGAGGTTTGCAACTGTCAATGCAGGAAGTGGAGGGGTCAGGCTAGACCTCTTTGTGAATGAGACATTCAAGCACAAATACTACTAAGCACAAATAACTCATTTAAGTACCAATCTGGGATTCTACAAAATGTAGATAATATATGGATGGTTTTTTGTTGTTGTTATCCAAAGACTTAAAAAGTTAAATTTACTGTAAGTATCTAACATCTTAATATCTTAATATGCCATTCTTAATATCTCTTTTGGCACATCATCTGGGCCTTGTTTACTTGTCTGGTCTTCAGAGCACTCCCCATGGCCCTTGTGCTTCCTTATTCTCTGTAACACGTATATTACTTATTTTTTGGCTATATGCCTCCCCATTTGAACGAAAACTCTGTGAGGGCAGGGATTTTTGTCTGGTTTTGATTTTTTCACAGCCTAGCATTGCCTGGCACATAAAGAGTACTCAGTGCATTGTTAAATCAAAGGAGTAATGAAGAATAAGTTTTAGGAAGGAATCATACAGTTTGGAAAATCATTTGAATACTTCCACAATTAGAAAAGCCTTGGAATTCACAGATCTAACACTTGTGGTTTCAATTACTTAAAAAAAAAAAAAAAAAAAAACTATTATAAAGATGTGGAGCATGCAATAATTTGTAATGTTGCAGAGGCTGGTGTGTGGGAGCAAATCACTTAGTGTTGAGCAAGTCTTGTAAGCAGCCCAGCCTCTGACATGACATATGGCTTTGTCATTCTCTCCTGGTGACAAAGCATGACTGCATGGGGTAACTTATTTGTTAAAGAGTGGTGTGAAATGGAGATTCAAAGTCTCAGGATACAGTCTTCTTGCATATAAAGAGAGAGAAATTAAAATGCTGATTAAAGAGCAGATTAGGCACAGAGAGGAGCAAGCACAGATGAGCAAAGGGAGATGCCAGGCCACATGAAGACTGCCAAGAAACAAAGGAAAAGATGCTGAAAAGAGTCAAGGATCTTTCTCCAGAGCCCAGAGAGCTGGGTGCCCTGAATTCAGACTTTTAGCCTCCAGACTGTGAGAGAATAAATTTATGTTCATTAAAGCCACTCCCTGGTAGCAATTTCTGTTATAGCACTAAGAGACTAAGACAGGGAGACAGTAGTTAAATAACAGTACCTATATCTAACTAATTTCTTCTTAGGACCAAATGAGGCACTGCATATTTCATTGCTTTATACAATGTAAATCATTATGAAAAAGTGTATTACTTCTCAAAACAAGAAAAATTCCAGGTTTCTACAAAACTCTATTAGTATTTAAATGTGTAATTCTAGATGAATAATTATTTCTTTTTATTATTATTTTTTCCCATACAAAAATTTATACATTGTTATGTGACTCTAATTGCTCTCCCCATACTGTGACAGCACACTCCTCCTTTCCACCTGATTCCCCATGTCCATTCAACAAGCTCCTGATCCTCTCTGCCTTCCCATCTCACCTCCAGAAAGAAGCTGTCCATTTAGTCTCTTGTACCTACTTGAGCTAAGAGGCACACTCCTCACGAGTATCCCTTTATGTCCCACAATCCAGTACAATCCCTGTCTGAAGATTTGGCCTTGGAAATTGTTTTAGTTCTGGGCTGATAGAGAATCCAGGGGCGATGCTTTCCAGGGTTCCTCCAGTCTCAGCCAGACCATTAAGTCTGGTCTTCTCACTAGAATTTGAGTTCTGCACCCCACCTGTTCCATCAGGGACTCTCTGTTGTGTTCCCTGTCAGGGCAGTCATTGGTGGTAGTCGGGCACCATCTAGTTCTTCTGGTCTCAAGCTGATGAAGTCTCTGGTTTATGTGGCCGTTTCTGTCTCTTGGGCTACTACTTTCCTGTGTCTTTGGTGTTCTTCATTCTCCTTTACTCCAGGTGGTTGGGACCAATTAATGCATCTTAGATGGCCACTGGTAAGCTTTTAAGACCCCAGACGCCACTCACCAAAGTAGGATGCAGAACATTTTCTTAATAAGATTTATTATGCCAATTGACCTAGATGTCCCCTGAAAGCATGGTCCCCAGACTCCTACACCTGCTACTCTATCCCTCAAAGTGTTAGACTATATTCTGGAAACTTCTTAGCTTTGCTTCAGTCCAGTTGTGCTGACTTCCCTTGTAGTATGTACTGTCCTTCCCTTCACCTTATTCTCATCTACTATCTAGTTAGTAAATAACCCTCACCCTCCCTACCCACCCTCATGACCATCAAAGAATGTTTTCTTCTGTGTTTAAACCTTTTCTTGAGTTCTTATAATAGTGGTCTTAAACAATATTTGTCCTTCTGTGACTGACTAAATTCACTCAGCATAATGACCTCCAGCTTCCTCCGTGTTATCATTCACGGCTTCATCGTTGTTCTTTATCGTTGCATAGTATTCCATTGTGTGATATACCATAATTTGTTTATCCATTCGTCCACTGATGGGGACCTAGGTTGTTTCCATCTTTCTGCTATTGTGAACAGTGCTGCAATGAACATGGGTGTGCATATATCTATTCATGTGACAGCTCTTACTTCTCTAGGATATACTCCAAGGAGCAGGATTGCTGGATTGTATGGTACTTCTATTTCTAGCTTTTTAAGGAAGCGCCAAATCGATTTCCAAACTAGTTGCACCGTTTTACATTCCCACCAACAGTGGATAGGTGTTCCAGTCTCTCCACAACCTCTCCAACATTTATTATTTTGTATATTTTGGATTAATGCTAGCCTTGTTGGGGTGAGATGATATCTCATTGTAGTGTTGATCTGCATTTCTCTAATGGATAATGATCATAAGCATTTCTTCATGTGTCTGTTAGCCGCCTGAATGTCTTCTTCTGCAAAGTGCCTGTTCATAACTTTTGCCCATTTTTTAATTGGGTTATTTGTCTTTTTGTTACTGAGATTTTGCAGTTTATCTCATAGATTTTAGAGATTAGATGCTGATCAGGTTTGTCATAGCCAAAAATTTTTTCCCAGTCTGTAGGCTGTCTTTTGACTCTTTTGGTGAAGTCTTTTGATGAGCATTAAGTGTTTGATTTTTAGGAGCTCCCATTTATCTCATCTCTCTTCTGGTGCTTGTGAGTTGTTACTTATGGTTCGTATTGCGTTTATGCCATGGATTACGGCTCCTAGTGTTGTCCCTATTTTTTCTTCCATGATGTTTATCGTTTTTGATTTTATATTAAGTCTTTGATCCATTTTTGAGTTAGTTTTTGTACATGGTGTGAGGTATGGTTCTTGTTTCAGTTTTTTGCAGATGGATATCCAGTTATGCCAGCACCATTTGTTAAAGAGACTGTCTTTTCCCCAGTTAATGGACTTTGGGCCTTTGTCAAATATCAGCTGCTCACAGGTGGATGAATTTATGTCTGGATCCTCAATTCTGTTCCATTGGTCTATGTATCTGTTGTTGTACCAGTACCAGGCTGTTTTGACTACCGTGGTGGTATAATAGGTTCTAAGATCGGGTAGTGTGAGGCCTCTCACTTTGTTCTTCTTCTTGAGTAATGCTTCACTTATTCGGGGCCTCTTCCCTTTCCATATGAAGTTGGTGATTTGTTTCTCCATCGCATTAAAAAATGCTAGTGGAATTTGGGTCGGGATTGCATTGTATCTATAGATCGCTTTGCGTAGATTTGACATTTTCACAATGTTGAGTCTACCTATCTATGAGCAAGGTATGATTTTCCACTTATGCAGGTCTCTTTTGGCTTCTTGCATTAGTGTCTTGTAGTTTTCATTGTATAGGTCTTTTACGTCTCTGCTTAGATTTATTCCTAAGTATTTTATCTTCTTGGAGGCTATCGTAAATAGTATTGATTTGGTGATTTCCTCTTCAAAGTTCTCTTTGTTGGTGTAAAGGAATCCAACAGATTTTTATGTTTATCTGGTATCATGAAACTTTGCTGAAATATTCTATTAGTTCCAGTAGTTTTCTTGAGGATTCTTTGGGGTTTTCTGTGTATAAGATCATAACATCTGCAAACAGAGATACTTTGACTTCTTCCCTACCAATTTGGATGCACTTTATTTCTTTTTCTAGCCTAATGGCTCTGGCTAGGACATCCAGCACAATGTTGAATAATAGTGGTGATAAAGGGCATCCTTGTCTGGTTCCTGTTCTCAAGGGGAATGCTTTCAAAGTCTCTCCATTCAGGATGATGTTGGCTGTTAGCTTTGTATAAGTGCTGTTAATTATTTTGAGGAATTTCCCTTCTATTCCTATTTTGTTGAGAGTTTTTATCATGAATGGGAGTTGGACTTTGTCAAATGCCTTTTCTGCATCGATTGATAAGATCATGTGGTTCTTGTCTTTTGTTTTATTTATGTTATGGATTACACTGATTGTTGTTCTAATGCTGAACCACCCCTGCATACCTGGTATAAATCCCACTTTATCATGCTGAACTATTTTTTTGATATGTTGCTGAATTCTATTGGCTAGAATTTTGTTGAGGATTTTTGCATCAATGTTCATGAGGGATGTTGGTCTGTAATTTTCTTTTTTTGTGGTGTCCTTACCTGGTTTGGGTATCAGGGTTATGCTGGCTTCACAGAATGAGTTTGGGAGTATTCGATCCTTTTCTAAGCTCTGAAATACCTCTGGTAGTAGTGGTGTTAAGTCTTCTCTGAATGTTTGGTAGAATTCTTCAGTGAAGCCATTCCGGCGAGGAATTTTTTTGTTGGGAGTTTTTTAATTACCTTTTCAATCTGTTCTTTTGTTATGGGTTTATTTAGTTGTTTTACCTCTGTTTGTGTTAGTTTAGGTAGGTAGTGATTTTCTAGAAATTTGTCCATTTCCTGTAGGTTTTCAAATTTGTTAAGAGTACAATTTTTGCATACTATTCTGTTATGATTCTTTTAATTTCAGTTGGGTCTGTTGTGATATCACCCATCTCATTTCTTATACAGGTTATCTGCATCTTCTCCTGTTTTTCTTTTGCCAGTTGGCCAATGGTTTATCAATTTTGTTGATCTTTTCAGAGAACCAGCTGTTGGTCTTGTTAACGCTTTCAACTGATTTTCTATTCTCTATTTTATTTAATTCTGCTCCAATTCTTATTATTTCCTTTCTTCTGGTGCCCGAGGGCTTCTTTTGCTGCTCTCCTTCTACCTGTTCCAGATGTAGGGTTAATGTTTTGATTATGGCCCTTTCTTGTTTTTGGATGTGTGCATTTATTGCTGTAAACTGACCTCTGAGCATTGCTTTTGTTGTGTCCCAAAGGTTCTGGTAGGATGTGTTTTCATTCTCGTTTGATTCTATGAATTTCTTTATTCCATCCTTAGTTTCTTCTATAACCCAGTAGTTTTTGAGCAAGGTGTTGTTCACTTTCCATATGTTTGATTTTT
>NW_004444053.1:2828863-2891207 GCF_000243295.1 Trichechus manatus latirostris
ATTCCCTAAACTTCTGTTTATCTGGAAATGCCCTAATTTCGCCATCATATTTGAGAGACAGTTTTGCTGGATATATAATTCTTGGCTTACAGGTTTTTTTCCTTCAAGGCTTTATAATATGTCATCCCACTGCCTTCTTGCTTGCATTATTTCTGCTGAGTAGTCCGAGCTTATTCTTATGGACTCTCCTTTGTAGATGACTTTTTGTTTTTCCCTAGCTGCTCTTAAAATTCTCTTTATCTTTGGTTTTGGCAAGTTTGATGATAATATGCCTTGGTGACTTTCTTTTGGGATCTACCTTAGTGGGGTTTGATGAGTATGTTGGATAGATATTACCTCATCTTTCACACCATCAGGGAAGTTTTTTGACAAGAGATCTTCAACAATTCTCTCTGTATTTTCTGTTATCCCCCCGTTCTGGCACTCCAGTCACTCGTAGGTTATTCCTCTTGATAGAGTCCCACATAAGTCTTATGGTTTCTTCACTTTTTTTATTCCTTTTTTCTGATTTTTCCTCAAAGAAGTTGGTATCAAGTGCTTTATCTTCCATCTCACTAATTCTGACTTCCATTGCCTCAGTTCTGCTCCTATGACTTTATTATCTAATTCTGAAATTTTATTGTTAATCTTCTGGATTTCTGATTGCTGTCTCTCTATGGATTCTTGAGGCCTGTTAAATTTGTCATTATGCTCTTCTCTAACCTTTTTTATTTCCTCAATTGCATATCTGCATTTTGCTTAATTTCCTGAAGAGTTCTGTATATTAATCTTTTGTATTCTGCCTCTGGTAATTCCAAGAAATTTTCTTCCTCTGGAAAATTTCTAGATTCTTTAGTTTGGGAGCTTGCTGAAGCCATCATGGACTGTCTCTTTATGTGATTTGATATTGACTGTTGTCTTCGAGCCATCAACAAGTTAGTATATTTATTTTATGTTTGCTTAATGTGTGTTAACTTCTTGTTTTGTTTTGATGTTCCCAAATAGGCTGCTTGTATGAGCTAGTTTGATTTTTGCACCTTTGAAGCGCTAATGTCCTGTCACCAGGTGGTTCAATCAGTTACTAGGTATGTGAGCTCAGGAGTCCACCCACTCCTTCTGTATGGATTCAGCTCAGGTGCCCAGGTAGATAGCCAGCAATTGTGTGGTGTAGGGTGTCACTTACAGTCCTAGACAGACATGGGTGATTGGCATAGGCACAGACATCTGGTTGCATCAGGGGGACAAACTCTGAGCAAGGTAGGGGGCTGACGGCCGCCCCCGAGTGTCCAGGAGGAATGTGTGTCCCTGTTCCCTAAAGCATGTAGCTGGGTGGGTTTTGCAGCCGGACTATGAGCACCTAATGCTGTTGGCTGTAAAGACTGGGGGGCACCTCTTTTTCATGGGCCCCTACTCCAGGTGGCTAGGTGATGTGGGTGGAGTCACCAGTCCTTAGGTCTCTGATGGTTCTGGTGAAGACCCTGCTTAATGGGCAGAGCAGTGTCTAATGTCATGAACCTACCACTTCACAGCTGAAACAGTTGAAAGTTAGAGTTCCAGTATATACCCTGTCGTACTGCAGTAATGATGGACTATGCTGTTGAGATGGGTGCACACAAGTCTATGCAGGGGGAAAGGCACTCAAAGTCTGTGGATCCCTTATTCCGTGCCTAGGCAAAGGAGGTGTGCCTACCCTGTGTTCCCAGCTTAGAGGAGCCGACAGTTTATTTTTTTCCCGTTTGTTAATTTGTTCACTCTCCAAGTCAGGGAGAATTGCTCTGCGCGTTTGATGGATCCTACTTCCAGACCAGGGTACCTGGCAATTGCTGAAGCTGGTCCAGGACCCAGTGCAGAGCAGGGAGTGGGGAGGTAAATGGGAGAGAGGTTTCTCCCCAAGGGGGGTGTTTTTGGTCCACGCGGTAAACCGTACGCAAGTACTTATCTTTCGCCGATGAGGGCTGCTTCTCATTGGTTCTGGGTGGCCGTGTAGACTCTCTGGCACTGGGTCTCTCCTGGCATGGAAAACGCGCCTTCTGAGCACTGCCGCCTGCCTGCCTCACTGCTCACCAATGAGCTGCTCAGGCCTGAAGAGCTCAGGTTCTCGCTGAGTCAGGTATCACAATTCCTCACTGCTTTCGAACTATCTCTCCCTCCCTCTGCCACTCAGTTTGGTTCCTCAACTCTGCCTTTGATGTTTAGGGCTCCCAGATTGCCATATATAAATGAATCACTTGTTGTTTTGAGTCTTTGTTGTAAGAGGGTCCACCAGAAGCATCTGACTACTCCGCCATCTTGGCCCCGCCTCTCCTAGATGAATCATTATTTCTAATATTTGGTTAGCCCTATCAATCATGACTATAAAATTGTACATGACTCCAAAATGGCAAAAAATATATATCATCTTAGGTGTCAACATTGCATAAAGAAAAACAAGACAAAAACATTAAAAATGTCTCAAAATCAAATGTATATACCTTGCTCGTTTTTTTCAAACTTTACACAAAGATTACTTTCTTCCCAATTTTTGTTTTTAAGGTCTCTTAAAGAATTAATTTATCGGAGAGATTTTTTTCTTTTTTTTTAAGTGTAGGTTCGAACAATGAAAGTACAGAATTAGGGTTATGGTGCAGTGGTTAAAAGCTACGGTTGCTAACCAAAAGTTGGGAGTTTGAATCCACCAGCTGCTCCTTGGAAACCCTATGGAGCAGTTCTACTCTGTCCTATAGGGTTGTCATGAGTCGGAATCAACTTGACAGCAACAGGCTGGTAAACTTGAAGCCTATTTAGGTAATTACAAAACAAAAAATATTTTCTTTAATTGACTTTGTTTTGACTACATAAAATATGACAAAGAAATAATAATGCTTAAAAGTGCTTAAGGCTAAATGTGTCTATATCATATTATTTCTGTTCTTTATCTCTCAAAAATATTGTAATTGCACCCTTTAAATCTCTGCCAGTATCATGCGGGTCCTACAGCTCTCTGTAGGGCCAAAGAATATCACTAAATTATGATAATCATCATAACCTCTATTACACCAGTGACAATAATAATGCTACCTAATATGTATTACGTGTTCACTATGTGCTAGGGAGTTCACCTGAATCATCTCACTTATTCTTTACAATAATAATATCATGCGGTATGTATCATTATTAACCCCATTTCACAGATAAGTAAATTAAGGTTTTGAGAGGTTACCCACCTTGACCAAGAGCAAAGGCAGGAAGTGGTGGAGGTGGGATCTGAACTCAGTTAACAGAACCCAGAGCGTTAAGTACCCTGCTATACTTCTTGGATTCCACTGTCTACACAAACTAAAAATCGTGTGTCATATTTCCCAGAGTTGCAACTTTTCAAACTGTAACTTACAGCTTCAAGCCACATAAAGGTAAAAGCAAAAAGTATGATTCACAAAAATTATAATTAAAATCTTTTACTCACCAAGAAATCAGATTTTAAGAGTTCAGAGGAGTAGTATAAATCATTTAGTTTGATGACAACTTTGTGCAGATGATAAAAATGAGGACTTCAGGATTTTTTACTTAGAAAATAAAGAAATCCTAGTGACGATGACTTTCCCACAGTTATTACTGATATAGAACTCATTCATTCATTATTTAGTCATTTCAGTCTACAAATATATACTGACTGTTAACTATCGGCCACGTACTATGGTGGGCTCCAGACTCTAGAGAATCAAAGATGAATACAACAGTCTCAGATATCAGGGGTCTCACAGTCTGGACAGTGGAGGTATAAGTATAAACTGATACAATATAATGTGATAAGTAACACTGGATGACCATGGCAGAGAGTGATCAAGTGTGTTGGAAACGTCAGGAAGGACTCTACCAAGATAATCATTAAACTGAGAGGTGAGTGATTGTTCTCCAGGAAGACAGTAAAGGAATTTAGCATGGAGTGGTTAGAAATTGCAAGTCATTTGGAATTGTTTGGAGCATAGCACCGTGAGAGGGTGAGATGCAGGAAGTGCTGGTAGAGAGGGGCAAGTTCATGTCTGCTTTTTTGAGGAATTTTAACTATTCAGTAAACCACGGAAACCACAGAATGATTTTAAGCAGAGGCATAACATGATAAGATTTCTGTTTTTAAAAGATTATTCAGGCAGCAGGTGGTTGTTAAATTGGAGGGAGGTGTATTAATCTGCCAAGGCTCCCGTAACAAAGTATCACAAACTGAGTAGCTTAAAACAATAGAAATTCTCTCACAGTTCTGAGTGCTAGAAATCTGAAATCAAGGTGTCAGTAAAGTTGGTTTCTTCTGGAGGCTCTGAGGACAAATCTGATACATGCCTCTCTCCTAGCTTCTGATGACTCCAGGCAATCTTTGGCTTCCAGCAGCTTCACTCTAATCTCTGCCTTTCATCACAAGGCATTCTCCCTGTGTCTGTGTCTACATTTCCTTCCTCTCATAAGGACACCAGTCATATTAGACTTCATCTTACATACTTTGGACATATTATCAGGAGGGACCAGTCCCTCGAAAGGGACATCATGCTTGGTAAAGTAGAGGGTCAGTGTCTTAGGCTGAGTTCTCCAGAGAGGCAAAATCAGTGAAGCGTATATATACTTATATATATATGGAGAAAGATTTATATCAACGAAATGGCTCACACGATTGTAGAGTCTGGAAAGTACCAAGATCATGGGTCAGGCATCAGGCTGGTGGATTCTCCTAAATCACACAGCTGCAGGAGCTGACGAACCCA
The DNA here is from genome assembly GCF_000243295.1 of Trichechus manatus latirostris. Lineage (NCBI taxonomy): Eukaryota > Metazoa > Chordata > Mammalia > Sirenia > Trichechidae > Trichechus > Trichechus manatus. The sequence goes on from NW_004444053.1 coordinate 2,833,573, forward strand.
AGACTGGCAGGTCAGACAGTAGGCTGCTGGCTCACAAGCTGCGGAGGCAGATGAATCCAAGATCTGCAGGTAAGATGGCAGGCTGCTAGCTCAAGTCCCAAAAACCAGAGTTCAGATGATGATGAGCCAAATGCAGGATCCAGAGCAGAGCAAAAGCCAGCGAGCTTTGCCAGAAAGTCCGTATGTATAGGATGCAGGCCATACCTCCAAGGAAACTCCCTTTCAGTTGACTGGCTGCTCACAGCAGATCTCATCATGGAGGAAATTACATTTCATCAGATCTCATCATAGAAGTGATTACACCATTACATATCTGTCAAACTACATCATAACTGACAAGCCATTGAGAATCATGGCCCAGCCAAGTTGACACTACCTTAACCATCACAGTCAGTGAAAAAGAGGAAGACCATCAAGGAGATGGACTGACACAGTGGCTGCAACAATGGGCTCAAACAGAGCAACGGTTGTGGGGATGGTGCAGGACCAGCAGTATGTAGTTCTGTTGTACATACGGTTGATATGAGTCAGAATCAATTCGACCGCACCTAACAACAACAAATCCAGTATGATCTCATCTTAAACTTGCTTACACCTGCAAAGACCCTATTTCCAAAGGCTGCATTCACAGGTTCTGAGTGGAATGAAGTTGGAGGCGACATTTTTCAACCCAGTACAGAGGTAATTCTGGATGCAAGTAGATTAGTTAGAGACCCTGGGGATAGACAGGAAAGAAATATTGGTAAAATGTTGTTGAAGAAGAATCATACAGGACTTGATAGACTGTGATACGTAGGGAGAAGACAAGACTTAAGACAGACTTTCAGATTTCTAGCTCAGCTGATTTTGTGGATGGTAATGCCATTCATGGAGATAAGAAAAAGAAGCAGAGAAGTAAAGAAAGAAAATGAAACAGGTATGACATAATCTGAATTTGAAAAGCCTATAAGATCATTATTGTACAGATGTCTAATATTCAGTTAGAGATATGAATCTGGTGCTCAGGTGGTATTTTTGTGTTGGAAACACAAATTTGAGAGTTACTATGATATCGGTGGTTGTTATAGCCATGGAAATGGATGGAATCATCAAAGACAGACATATAAATGAGAAAGAAAACAAGAGTTGAAAACAGAATTCTATACCACAATTTAAAAAGTGAGTAAAAAAGTTTGAGAAGGAAAAGTATAGAGGTAGGTGAATTTTGCAGCACTGGCATCATCATTATCATCATCATCAACAGGATGACTTATATTTATTTAGTATTTACTATGTTCCATGCATTGTATATAAAGAGATATCCCCTCTTGTAAGACTTGTAGACCATTCTTATTGTTCATTTTCTAACATCTGCCCCAACTTCCATACAGATATTTAGATTAATTTATTCATCCACTCATTCAATAAATATTTTGGAGGATCTATTATGTACCAGGTACTGTTCTAGATACTGGAGCTACAGAAGTGAACAAAACAGGCAACAAACTTTGCCCTCAAAGAGTGTGGCAGAGTCAAACAGACTGTGAAGAGACTAAGTAAGTAAAGTATACAGTATGTCTAAAGACAGTAAGTGCTATAGAGAAAAAGCAGGGAAGGGAAATAGGTTGTTTTCAGGAAAGGAAAAGATTTACAGTTTTTAAATAAACTGGACAGGAAAGGTATTATTGAAATGATGACATTGGATACAGACTTGAAGGAGGTGAGCATTAAGAGTCACTCAGCACAATGCAGGCAGAGGGAAGAGTAAGCACGCAGTATGCCTGCTCCACTGGAAGAATGCGGGGCACCAGTGTGGCTGGAGCAGAGTGAACACAGGGAGAACCGTAGAAGATTCAGTCAAGAGGGTAAGGGATGAGAAGCAAGATCATGTGGAGAACTGTATGCCACTGAAAAGACTTCTGGTTTTTACTCTAAGTGAGATTGGGGCCATTTCAGAGTATGAGCAGAGGACTAACATGATCTGGCATGTTTTAGCAATATCTTTCTAGCTGCCATCTGGAGTATAGACAGAGCGGGTCAAAAGCAGAAGCAGGAAGAATGAATAATGAATGCCAGTTATTGAGATGTGATATTTTACAGTGGGGGCTCTGCAGCCAGGCTTGCTGAGATTCTTCATTTGTAAAATGCCGTTTTCTCATGGGAAGAATACACCTTTTGTGAGGATTAAATTAGGTAATGTGGGTAAAATCCTTAAGCAGTGCTTGTTGTTATTAGGTGCCCTCCAGTCGATTGTGACTTACAGCAACCCCATGTGAAAAAAGCCCTACAGGATTTTCTTGGCTGTGATCTTTATGGGAGCAAATCACCAGGTCTTTTCTCCCATGGAGTCTCTGGGTGGGTTAGAATCGCCAACTTTTAGGTTAGCAACCAAGCACTTAACCATCTGTGCCACCAGGGCTCCTTGCTAGGTACATCTGAATACCCACTGAGTGTTGACCGCCCTCACTTTGTTGAGAGTGCCAAGGACACAGACTGTAAGTGCACTTCACAACTGATAACTAGCGGGCAGGATGAGAAGACTTGAAAGAGCTTTGGGGACCTTGTTCCTTTATGCTGACTTCAGAAGGGTAGGTTAGAGTTAAGGAAGCACCAAATGTTGCCTTTAGATCTAGAACCCTAGTCTCTTCATGTGTATGTGTGACAATGGTGATGAAGTTTAAATTGCATGAGATCAGAGAAAAGCTACATTGACTCTTACTATCAGAAGTAATGAATTAACAAATTAATGAAAAAACTAAAAAATGTAGTTATTATAATAGTCGTTCTTGTTTTTTAAGTGAACAGCACTACCTTGTCTAATTACCCTAAAGAACAATAACATATGCATACTATTATGCTAATTTAATTATTAATATTACAGTAGTAAATGTATGTGCATAAGCTTCACAGTTTGGTCATACAGAATAATCTCACAGTTCATTAAAAAATTAGATGCAAAATTCCATGTCAGGTTTTAGCTAAGCTTGTTTTATGACATTTAAGGAAAAGAAACTTCTGATGGAGTTATACATCAGGAACAAACTGTAGTTTGTTGATTATATTCATGGGAATTCTAAGCTTCAGTTAGCAGTTAGTGAAAATAAATATGTGATTTTTCTTTTCTCATCCAAGTTCACAGACCTCTGAGTTCTATTCCCAAAAACGTGAGGGGTGCATAGACACTAGAATAAGAAAACCTGTCCTAGGTTCAGTCTCAGACTATACTCAAGGGGGAAGAGAAGGTCAAAATTAATTACTCCTCCATTCCCCCAGCACCAGAAGGGAAAACAGAAAACAAATAAAAACAAAAGAAAGCTACGTTTTTTGTCCAAATACCTTTAACTATAGGCAATTCCTTTGATTCTAGAATTACATAACTGGAGAATAGGCCTAAAAATGCAATCATGTGAGGATTAGTATATCAGGATGAGTAAAGTTGCAATAACAGGACAAATGGTTACTTTCTGAAAATGATAAGAAATTCAAAAACAGGAAAGCACAGAAGGCTTATAATTAGTGCAAAGATCCATTGCAAAGGGTAGGGAGGGTGTTGGGATGAATAGGCTGGAAATAAAGAAGATAAAATTTTGAAATTTAGATTTATGTAGCCCTGTTTATTGTTCTCTCTTTCCTAAAAATAAAAGCTATGTTTCCAAGTTCTTTATGTTTTCTTCATGATCCCCGTAAGCAAGAATTATGGTTAGGAATGTCTTCTTATCCTAGTTGTCATCTCTAAGTTTTGGCAACAAAGTTGGAAAATACTTCACACCAGATGCCATTTTTAGAGAGTCACAATGCATGTTAGCATTCTAAGTGTTCTAGAGTCCTTCAGTAAAGAAATTTGTCGAGTTTCATTTAACTCAGTATTTCTCTAATTTATTTGATTTTAATTTTTTAATTTGATAGGTATTTCTATCACAGCAATTATAGGACTTTACTGCAATTATTGATTACACAATTATTTCCTTCTATTAGGATATAGGCATCCCTGGCTGAAGGTAAGTGTGCTATTCAAGTTTTAACTGTCAGAACCTATGAGTACCTGGCATGTAGAAAATTTATAAATGTTTTTGGTTTTTTTGGCTGGTTGGTTGGTGGTTGGTGGGATTGCTGATGGGTTGGTTGGCTGAATGAATGAATGAACTAAAGAGATGGGAGGAAATACTTTTGGCCAAGTTTACTGTGCTGTTCCCCTACAACATGTATAAAGAAACTTTTGGGAGCCTTTTGAAGTGAGGTTAATAGTGGGAAAGAATAACAAATAGAAAATGGCTGTTATCAGTTAACTTTTCTGTGGAAGTCTATGTACATAGTTATATTTAAGTTAAAATACTAGTGAAATCTGCTTACCAAGAAAACGAAGGCACATTCTATTCTAATAATTTCTACAGCTTTGAAACTAGAGAGACTGTGGTGTTAATGATTCAACCAGCATTTCATTTGCATTTTGCACAATATTAAATGTGACATCTCACTAAGTGTCACAATTTCTAGCAGTAAATTACATTAATTAATAGGAAGGCTTAAAGGTCAAAACTGGGAACAATCCCAACAGGTTTCTAAATGTAGTCTTTAATGGCTTGGATCACATTGATAGAAAACGATAAAATAGTAAATAGATTATTTATAGACTTACAGGTTTAGAAAAAAAAACATTAGTTGCACTTCAACCCTGGAAGATTTTAAAGATGTGTTTTTACAGTCCATCGGTTTTGGAGCCTAATCAAGTAATTCCACCCACTTCTGAATCTCGAAAGCAGAATGAACAAGAAGGCAACATCTGCTGGTTACAGCACGGTGAAATATAGCATTTTTGTTTTTTTACAAAATGTGAGTTGAAAAAAATATACATAAATAAAATTAACATTGAAGGAGTGGGTGAGGAACCCATTATTGCTAGGCCATTGCCTTTTTTTAAGAACAAAACAAACCAAAGAGGACATTCAAGTGGCCAACAAACACAAGAAAAAAGATGTTCAAGATCATTAGCCATTAGAGAGATGCAAATCAAAACTATGATGAGATACCATCTCACCCCAGATAAAATGGCACTGATAAAAAACATCCTCGTGTTGGTGAGGATGCGGGGAGATTGGAACCCTTATCCATTGCTGGTGGACCTGCAAAATGGTACAACCACTATGGAAAATGGTATGGCGCTTCCTCAAAAAACTAAAAATAGAACTACCTTATGATCTGGCAGTGCAACTCCTACGTATATACCCTAGAGACCTAACAGAAGTGACACGAACAGACATATGCACATCTATTACATCATTATTCACAATAGCAAAAAAACAAAAACAGTCTACGTGCCGTTCAAAAGATGAATGGATAAGCAAAATGTGGCAAATACATACAATAGAATACTATGTAACCATAAAGAACAATGATGAGTCCACGAAACACATTATAACATGGATGGATCTGGAGGGCATAATGCTGAGTGAAATAAGTCAATCACGTAAGGACAAGTATTGTATGGTCCCACTTTTGTAAGAAGATAAGAATAGATATATATATATACAGAGACCACTGTTCATTGGTGGTTACCAATGTTCACTGGTGGGTGGTGGGGAGGGGGAATCACTCTTTAGATCGTAGGTACTTGTTATTTTTGGTGATGGGAAAAGTAGCACAGAATGTGGGTGTAATGAGCACAGCCTGACCGAAGTAAATGATGCCACTAAGAAGTGCACAAGAGAAAGGGATGTTTGTGCTGAAGAATATGACATATAATTTGTCACTAATACCAACAATAACCAAAAACGAGTGTATATTCATGGAGGACAAAGTTACAGATACTTCTCAGATATAACCAAACACCTTGAGAAAATGGATTTCTAGGTTTGAAGGCTCAGGACCTTAGTCTCATGGGACAACTCAGGCAACTGGCATCACAAAGCTCATGGTCTGCATCCTAGTGAGGTGAGCAGCATCTGGTGTCTTAAAAGCTTGTGAGTAGCCATCCAAGATACAACTACTGGTTTCTACTCATTAGGAGCAAAAGACAAAGCAGGAAGAAGTCTCAGAGAAGAAACTAGTCTGTAGGGCTAATAACCTACACGAGCCACAGTTTCATCTATCCTGATACCGACGAACCAGACAGTGCCTGGCTACCACTACCGATTATTCTAATCAGGGCCACAATAGCTGGATCCTGACAGAAAGGGAGAAAAACGTGGAACAGAACTCAAATTCTTAAAAAGTCCAGACTTACTTGACCAGTTGAAACTAGAGGACTCTCTGAGACTATAGCCCTGAGATACTCTTCAAATTTTGAGCTGAAACTATCTCCTGAGGTCACCTTTTAGGGAAATAACAGACTGGCACACAAAATAAAGGATATTATCCCTGAATACAGTGCTCCATTAAAAAACCAACTGTATGAGACCAAAAGGTCAAAAATTACTGTATTTTTATGCAAATAACACACACCGTCTGTTTGTTTGCCAACCACTCTCCCTCCCCCCTACCCTACTTGAGGTATTTTTGTAAGCACACTCTAAAAATTAGCATAGCGCACTTACAAAAATACCTCTGGGGGCAGGAGGAAGTAGATGGTAAACAAATGTGGAAGGACATGTTATTTGTGTAAAAATACAGTTCTCTAAAGCAAAGATGAGAAGATAAGGGGGCAGGGAAACTACAGAACTGGAAAGGGAACAACCAGAAAGCAATTAACCAGAATGCTGACACAAAGTGAAAAACGTAACTACTATCTCTGAACAACTGGTGTAAAAACTGTCAGATGGAAACCAAATTTGCTGTGTAAACTTTCACTGAAAACACAATAAAATATCAGCAAAACAAAAAAAAACAGGACTACTCAAGAAATGTCTAATCAAAGAACACCCGGTTCCAAATTTACCAAAAGCTGACAGGTACTTAGGTAACTTAGTTTAAATTCAAGATTGAATGTATTTTTGCTATTCATACTTTCTACTTTCTTTTTTATGTAATTTTATTGTGTTTTAGATGAAAGTTTATAGCACAAATTAGTTTGTCATTCAAAAATATATACACGAATTGTTTTGTGACATTGGTTGCAATCCTTGCAATGTGTTAGTTCTCTCCCCTTTCCCTTTTCACACTGGGTTCTCCAAGTCCATTCGTCCAGATTTCCTGTCCCTTCCTGCCTTCTCGTCTTTGCTTTTGGGCAGGTGTTGCTCGTTTGGTCTTGCATATGTGATTGAACAAAGAAGCACGTTCCTCACATGTATTACTGCTTGTTTTATAGGACTGTCTAATAAAATAGGCTGAAAGGTGGACTTCGGAAGTAGCTTCAGTTCTGAGTTAGCAGGGTGTCTGGGGGCCATAGTCTTGGAGGTTCCTCCAGTCTCTGTCAGATCAATAAGTTGGGTCTTTTTTTGGTGAATTTGAATTTTGTTCTACATTTTTCTCCCGCTTTGTCCGGGACCCTCTATTGTGATCTCTGTCAGAGCGATCCCTGGCGCTGGCCAGGCACCATCTAGTTCTTCTGGGCTCAGGATGGTGGAGGCTGTGGACTAATATTTTCCTTGTGTGGAAAATGGCTTTCTTCATTTCTCCTTTGCTCCAAACGTGATGGGACCCATACTTTCTACTTTGGAGAGTAAAAGCTATTTATATGTAACTAAAATTTAAAATCAATAGCTCAGGAAGAACATTTAAACAATTAATAAATTTAAAAATGCTTTGCTGTTTTAATCACTGTTTCAATATCTATTCCAAAATATAACAGTCTCTTCTATCAAGAATTTGTTCATCTTAGTAGATCAAATATCTAGAACTACCTGCCCACATCTAAACCATCAATAAGTTCTGCCAGCTCTCCTTTCAAAATACATTTCCTAACCTTCCACTGCCACCACTCAATCCCCAGGTCCCATCATATCCAGTCAAAATTATTTCACTCTCTAATCAATTTTCTATGTAGAAGTCCTTAGCACTCTTTTAAAATAAAAAATTTGATCATATCGATTCCCCATAAAGCCTCCCATTTCACTTAGAATAAATATTATCTTAATGTGGGCTCTGGAACCCTTAATAATCTGGCCTAAACTATCTCTTCAGTCACCTTGTAGACCCTTCTCCTCTTTGCATCCTAAACTACAGCCAAACTGGACTTCTATGAATCCCTAGGATATGCTAGGCTCTCCCCAGATGATATATGGTCATTCTCTATCCTTCAGGGATCCCTCCACCTCAACTAAGGGAGGGCTAAACTATTGCACAACTGTCATATTCCTATATAGTACTTTACACAGTTGTAATAATATATATTTATGTAGTCATTTCTTTAATGATCATGTTTCTCACTATACTATGAACTCCACATGGGGCAGAGCCAATGTCTAACAACACCCACAATGTGCTCAATAATTTTAGTTGAACGAAACAAAGTAAATCCCAATCCAGTACAAATTGAGGAAAAAAGGGCAAACTACCTTAAAATGACAATTTATTTATATTTTTATCTAAGTATATACCACAAAACATCTGTCAGTTTGTCGTACTGTGGTGGCTTGCATATTGCTGTGATACTGGAAGCTATGCCACCAGTATTTCAAATACCAGTAGGTTCACCCTTGGTGGAAAGGTTTCAGTGGAGCTCAGACTAAGACAGACTAGGAAGAAGGACCTGGCAGTCTATTTCTGAAAAAATTGGCCAGTGAAAACCTTATGAATAGCAGCAGAACACTGATACAGTGTTGGGAGATGATTCCCTCAGGTTGGAAGGCACTCAAAATACGACTGGGAGAGAGCTACCTCCTCAAAGTAGAGTCCACCTTAATGACGTGGATGGAGTAAAGCTTTCGAGACCTTCATTTCCAGAGGCGGCATGACTCAAAATGAGAAGAAACATCTGCAAACATCCATTAATAATTGGAACGTGGAACGTACGAAGTATGAACCTAGAAAAATTGGAACTCGTCAAAAATGCAATGGAATGCATAAAGATCGATATCCTAGGCATCAGTGAGCTGAAATGGACTGGTACTGACCATTCTGAAGCAGCCAATCATATAATCATATAGTCTACTATGCCAGGGATGACAAACTGAAGAGGAATGGCATCACATTCACTGTCAAAAAGAAGATTTCAAGCTCTATCCTGAAGTACATCGCTGTCAATGATAGGATAATAGCCATATGCCTATAAGGAAGACCAGTTAAAACAACTATTACTCAAATTTACGAATCATGGTGCATTGATAATTACTAGTGATTTGATGCAAAAGTTGGAAATAAAGAAGAAGGATCTGTAGTTAGAAAATATGGCCTTGGTGATACAAATGACCCAGGAGATAGGATAATAGACTTTTGCAAGACCAAGGACTTACTCTGCTCCTGGGTGGTCTTCACGATCTTCACGTTGCTTGGCTTTTCTCTTCCCCAGTCCCCACTAGCTAGCTTGCATTTAATCTCTTTTATATCTCGAAAGAGATTGACTCAAGATACACCCTATACTAATCCTGTCTCATTAACATAACAAAGACAACCCGTTCCCAAATGAGTATATAACCACAGGCATAAAGGTTAGAATTTACAACACACATTTTTTGGGGGACACAGTTCAATCCATAACATAGCTAAACCACTCAAAAAAAAAGTACTCAATTTCTAGTTTTAAAACTTTACAGAAAAGAATGTACTTCTGTATCTAATTTTCAAAAGCCATTCAATTTGCACAAGGTTTCTTTTTTCCTAATTATTGTGGTAAATATATAACAAAACATTTGCCATTTGAACCATTTTATGGCATACGTATCATGAGGCAAACAGTTATCAGTTATTTTGTTGAGTCCATTTCAGTGACACTAATTATGTTCACCATGTTGTGCAAACATCACTACTATATATTTTCATTACCCTTAACAGAAACTCAGTGCTCCTTAAGTAATAAACTCCCTCTTCCTCATTCCACCCACCCCCTCCCTATGCCTGGAAACCACTAATAAACTTTAGTCTCTATTCATTTGCCTATTCTAGATATTTCATGTAAGTGAAATCACAGAATATTTGTCCTTTTGTGTCTGACTTACTTCACTCAGGCATAATGTTTTCAAGGTTCATCCATGTCATAGCATGGTTTAGAACTGCATTTCTCTTTATTCCATCACATACATACATACATACATACATATATATAGAAATATGCCACATTTTGTTTATCCATCATCTGTTGAAGGACACTTGGGTTGTTTCCACCTTTTGCTCTTGTAAATAGTACTACAACAAATGAACATTGGTATAAAAGCACCAGCTTGCATCCTTTCTTCAAGCGTTTTGGGTATATAACTTAGAAGTGGAATTGCTGGGTCATACGGTAATTCTATGTTTAACTTTTAAGGAACCAAAAATTGCAGACATTTCATGCTCTGGCAATATCATGATAGGGTTCCACAGACACATAGTAAGACAGCACAATGTTAAAGGCATGAACTCTGGAACAACAGCATCAGGGATTAAACCTCAGTTCTGTTACTTAATGGCTTTATAACTTTAGGAAAACTTGCTTACCTCTCTCTGCCTCAATTTTCTCACCTGTAAACACTGGATAACCATCACTGGGTTATTATGAGAATCAAAGGAATTATCACATGTAAAATGCCTACAGTACCTGGATCACAGTAAGTGCTCAATAAATGCTAACTACTTTCTTTCTGCTGTCAGGCACAGCATTAGGCTAAGAAACCTGCATTCATTCATGCTTCTCCCATTGAGATTTCTCAGAAAATTAATCAACAAGGGGCGTGGAAATAAAAACATGTTACTCTTTTTTTAATTAATGATCCAGTATCAGTTCGTAACTAGACAGCTCTGTTTTGATTATTGTTGGCCTTAGGTATGGGTGTTAGTGCTTATATTCAAGGATGAATTATGTTATTTAATAAACCAAGCATCAGCCATTATTAAATTTACATTAACTAAGGTATGTCATTCACTATCCTTAACCATCTAGCAATACCTTCTGCTTCTACAACATATTTACAGCATCTTTTTTACTATTTAGCCACAACAATAAAAAGTGAGTATTAATCCAGTTACAGTATCTGTCTTGTGTCAAACCCCTATTTCTATTTACTATAATTTAAAATTTGAATACTTTTAAAGTCAAGGTTTGGTGCAACACTGCTACTAGCAAGAAATAAACATCTTCTTTCTCGGTTGTCTTGAAAAGGTATTAGTAATTTAATGGTCACTGAGAGAATTACCTGGTATTTCTCACCCTTAACAAAATTCCAAGCCATCTTCACTAGGGAACTATGCAATGCTGAACTGCTTTCAGTCAATAAGCAGAAACAGAAAGGTGATCATGCATAGTAAAATTATACAGACAACACTGAGAAGAGTCTGAACAACAGAAGTAGTGGTCACATGTCTTTCACTTTTGAAATAAATTCTGGAACATTTAAAACAAGAAACAGTAATAATAGTGCTCTGAACTCATCAAATCTGGGAACAATAAACATGCTTTAGAAACCAAGTAAAGGCAAAGTGAACATCTCCATAACAAATGTTGAGAAAATATGAAAAAGAAGGATATTTTAACCAATCTGCTCCCCCAGCTGCAAACTACCAACCTGTGAAAATCCTAAAAACAAAAGGGATTTCATGCTCATACTCTCATAACCCAAAAAAACCGGACATGATCAAGTCGATTCCGACTCATAGCAGCCCTACAGAATAGAACAGAACTGCCCCATAGAGTTTCCAAGGAGCGGCTGGTGGATTCGAACTGCTGACCTTCTTCTGGTTAGCAGCTGAGCTCTTAACCGCAGCACCATACTCTCATAGGAAAAATATTTTTTTTACAGAACATAAATATCTACTTATAAAGAACTATAATTTTATTGTTCTATTCTCATTCCCTAAAGTTCATTGGAACAACCAAAAAAGAGAGAAACATTTTCATTTTAAGTTAATTTAGTTGAAAAGTCCACACACTACAGGAAAAGGATATGTAAAATTCTAAACATCTGACCTGTAAATTTGAATTACAATGCCTCCTTTTCAGGAAAATATTGCTGTTAAACCATTAATATTATATCTGAATATATCTTTGTTTTAATTTTCATGGAAAAAATATTATAAAGTAAAAGCCAAATTGTTTTATTCAGTAGCTTTAACAGCAACTGCCTTTTTATTTCTCTCCTGTTAGGTCACATTGCTTCATCTCTTTATGTTCACAGAGAGTTATTATCTTTGACAAGTTTTTCAGCTGAGTGTCATTTAACACTAAAGCAAAAGAAATCAAAGATAAATAGCTATACTGAAATATAAGAATTTTCCAGTATGTATTTTGTACTCTTTCAAGTTAATTGTAATAAACCCCTTATTGTTATCTACTCTTTAAGAGAAAATATTTTTAGCCAGGATTGTTTTTAGGCAGGCACTGCTGATTTTTTCTCAATGTATTTTTCTTTTATAAAAGGGATTCGACCTCATTACAAAATATTTAGAAAATACAGGAAAGTATAAAACTGAAAAACATCTCATCCATAGTACAACCTAGAGCATCTTTTCCGCCACATTTTTGCCAGCACTGGATTTTATCTATCTTTTTACGTTTTGCTAATCCCACTGGTTCAAAAGAAAATTGTATTATTTGTCTTAATATGGATTTCCCTGATCAACAAGACTGAGCATATATTATGTGAAATAGGTATCTTTTCTGTGAATTTTTCTTCATCTTTTTTTGTCTTCCTGAAGGAAGGAATTATAACCAACTAATCATGAGGATGGCAAGCCTTCAAACATATCATCAGGAAAGATAATTGCTAGACAAAGACATCATAGTTGGTAAAGGAGAGGGTCATCGAAAACAAACGAAACCCTCAATGAGGTGGACTGACACACAGCCTCAACAATGGGCTCAAATATATCAAATATCATGGAGACAGTGCAGGACCGGGAAATGTTTCCTTCTGTTATACATAAAGTCATCATGTGTCGAAGCCAATTCGTCAGGAACTAACAACAATAACAACAATTTTTAAATATATAAAATGTTAGAGAAAGAAAAAGAATGAGAACTGAAGACATTTCCCTGGGCTTCAGCTGGTTGACTATCCAAAGAGATCTAGATCACTGTTTCAAACCAAAACCAAACCCACTGCCATCAAGTTGGTTCCGACTCATAGCGACCCTACAGGACAGAGTAGAACTGCTCCAGGGTTTCCAAGGAACAGCTGGTGGATTAGAACTGCTGACCTTTTGGTTAGCAGCTGAGTTCTTAACTACTGCACCACCAGGGCTCCAATCATTATTTAGCCCTGGTCAAAAGAAGAGGCAATTTCAAAAAATTGAAAGAAAATATATACACAAACACAGAGGATGCTCTGTTAACTAGGAGAGTCTCCAGGATGCTCAATGTTGTCCATTCCCTTTGTAACACGTACTAACTGGTGGTGGCTGTACACGAACGTTCACAGCAGTAAACTACTTTCTGGTATGCACAAGCACATCTCTTGCAGATCTATACATGCAGTTAAGTCTTCTGAGAATTTTAAAGTTCAATTAGGAGGTAAGAAAACCTTAGTCCTCATCACATTTTGAAAGTTGGGAGATAAGCCAGGCATAGATGATTTCAGTAAGAAAGTGTTTTGCAAGGTGAAAGTTAGGAAGGTATACCAGAAGCAAGTGGTTTGAAACAGGAGTTATCTCATGAAATAGAATTTTAATGGGGTGGTCCCCTTAGAAAAAAAGTCTTGATATTGTTTTCCATCATTAGTCCCTTTAAAAGAACTGGTGGCAATTTCTCTGAAGTGTTCTCTAAATCTGGTGAAGAAGCAGACAGTCTGGCTTAAAAACATGACTATGGAACCTGTGGTGGCTCCTCCAAGTCCTTTAGGTTTCTTTTTTTCATTTGGAAAACATCAAAACTTTTGATTTTTTGCCATTTCAAAAAATGATAATAACTCTGAGTTAGATTCTCATAAGCGCCTCAAAGATTCTTTGACTAGGAAAGAAGACACGGGCATTAAGTAAGGTTTCCTTCTTAGGATTATTTTATTTGAAGAGAAGGTAAAAGTCTTTGTAATTTTCTCCAGGACCACTTTAACATGCAGAGGTGTTATTTACTTTCGTGGATGAAGAAGAAGTGATAGATGTTAATGCCAAATTGAAACAAAGAAAGAGATGACTCATTTTTTTCAAGGTTGCAGGATACTAGCTTAACACCTTATTTTGAGCTTTTGAAGGTAGGAGCACAACTGGCAGGTGAGGAAGTATGGTAAGGCATTAGCCCAGCGACAGTACAATACTGACCAGTGCCCTGATATGTCTGGATAGTGAAACTGACAATGCTTATTGCCCCTGATAATCATAATAATATCATTACTAGTTAATTATTAGAAGTAGAACAGCACTTTCCTTGTCTTTACACTACCCAAATATTTTCCCTAAGCATTTAAAAAAATAAACAAAAAACCATAATAAATAAGCAAATCATATAGTATGATTAAGTACTATGGGGAAGAGGTAATTTAAGTGAGAGAGGCATGTTAACAATATTAAATAAGATGGTCAGTGTACATTTTGTTGGGAAGGTTACATCTGAGTAGAGACCATATGGCTGTCTGGTGGAAGAGCATGCTAGGCATTGGAAACTGCCAGTGTAAAGGTTTCAAGGCAGAAGCATCCTGCTTCAGGGATCACGTACCTGGCCTAGAGATTTCTCTCATATCATATGTATCACATCACAGAAGGAGTGGCTGACCACTTGCCACAGATAGTAATTTCATTTGATTTTAAGATGAGTATAAAACAAGCCAATATAACAAAGACCCAAAATTCAGCACAATTTGATACTGGCCATGACTGTTAGCAGACAGGAGACCAAGTTGATTTATCAAAATTTTAAAAACCTGGTCCTGGGTCCTCTAGTGCAGCTACATCCATGAAAACATGAAAAGACTCAATGCCATGAAGTCTTTTGCCATTACTAAGCCAGGGGCATTATGCTGAGTATCCCTAAGAGGAGTCTCCTATTTAAGACCACAGGCTTTGTAGTTAGACAGAGTTCAAGTCTGTTACATATTAGCTGTGTGACATCAACCTCTCAGAGCCTCAGTTTTCTCACCTTTAAACTGGAATGAATAATAACACTCTTACAGGGTTTTTGGAAAGATTAAATGGTATAATGGCTTTTAGCACAGTGTCCGGTAAATACAAATGCTTAACAAACATTGAGTATTTTTTTATTACCACCTTTCTCCTTTACTATGTCACATTCTGTTTAAGTGGCTTGCTCACTTAACAAAGAATTTGTATAATAAAATTGATAGATTTCTGATCATCTTACAAAGAGACTGAACTGATATATGAGGGGAAAAAAAAAAAACTCTCTAGAAATTGAGGCAGTCTGCTAGTACATGTAATATTCCTACCCTCAAGAAGGAACCTCATTTTGTGTCTTCATTACTTAGGTGAATCAGCAAAAAAAAAATGGAGATCAATCAAATGTAACTCAAAAGGTTGCTGACAGATTAGCTACAGGAGATGGGAGTGAAAATGAGAAAAAAGACATAAAAAAAGTAGTTAAAATTTGTAGTTATAAAAAGCTAAGATGTGAAATAATAAAAATAGAAGGACAAGGTAAACAGAGAACAGTTAATACACAATTAAAAACCAGTTAAAACTGACTAAATAATTTATAAAACCACAGAATTTAGTATAAAACCCCAGAGAGCTAAATGATAAAGTAGGCAATCACAAAAATTCCTTGAGTTTAAAAATTTCTTAAAATGACAGGAACAAAATGGGTTCTCTAGACCAACACACTAAATAAAATTTTCTATGATAGAAATGTTCTGACATCTTTGCTGTCCAATGGGGTAGCCATTAGCCACATTATGTTACTGAGCACTTGAAATGTGGTTAGTGAGACTAAAGAACTAAATTTTAAATCTAATTTAAATTGTATTTAATTGTAATTACTTTAAATTTAAATAACCACAGGTGGCTACTATACTGGAAAGCACAGAGGGAGATGGAGGTAGTCCAACTCCAAGACAACACTCTTTGGGGCTGAGGAGGCCCTTTCCCTACTGCAGCCCTTTGGTAACTGAGCCCCCCTTGACAGTCTTCATATAACTCCAACCACTAGCAAGCAGAAGCTTCATAACACTGTAAACAGAGGTTGAAACGACTCAGCTAGCACAGTGAAAAGCTTTCAGCATACATTTTACATGACACAAGATGAATCCCAAGTAACCTTTTAACAGGAGAAAACCTTATTAAAATGACTATTTAATAATCTATAATCCCATCCACTCAATCTTATGTCTACTACTCCCACTACCCTCTGCCCCTTCACCACAAGCTCACTGGGCAGAAACAATTTAACTGTACTTCTAAACATGAATAACTTAATTTAATGTCTATTTAAAAATTCTTTTTAAATGAATATGAATGTTTAACCCTTAGTTATAATAATTTACCTCATGCATTAAGTGACCAACTGTCCCAGTCTGCCAGTGAACTGGGTATCTCCAGTACCTGGCACATAGCAGACACTCAAATATTTATGGATGAATGAATGAAGTGTAACTAGGAAATCCCTCAGACAGTTTCCTGGGGCCTAAAACTCTAAAATTGAAATTATTTTCATGTTTAAGACAAAAATAATGCATTCTGCTACAAAAAAGGAGGGGGGAGGGGACCCTAAGGTGTGATAATGTATTAATTCCAAGCAGTAATCTGCATCTCAATGTGAATGAATTTACCTGACCTGATCAGAGACTGTTCTGTAAAGAAGGCAGAGAAAGACTAGGCCTGAGAGCCCAAGAATGTGGAAAGCTGAGGAAAGAGACAAGGAAGATAATCTGCTTCTTTCCA
Source organism: Trichechus manatus latirostris (assembly GCF_000243295.1). NCBI lineage: Eukaryota > Metazoa > Chordata > Mammalia > Sirenia > Trichechidae > Trichechus > Trichechus manatus. Next base: position 2,850,379 of record NW_004444053.1, read on the forward strand.
GCTCTTCAGTGGAGCTAGCCTTGACCCTAGGGACCATCACATTTTATTTATTTATTATTTTTAAGTTTTATTTGGAAACAACCATAAATGTACAGAAAAGTAAGAGTACAGAGAACTTTGCTATGAAAATAAGTTGCCAATTTGATGCTCCATAAACCCAAATATTTTAGTGTGTATTTCCTACAAATAGTCTCCTAGATAACCACAATAAAATAATCATATTTAGACTTCATTGAAGTTTTCACCAATTAGCCCAATAATGTCTTTTATGGTCAAAGGACTTCAATCAGAATCACATGCTACATTTAGTTACTATGTCTCTTCACTGTCTTTCAGTCTGGAACAGTTCCTTGGTCTTTCCTTGACTTTATGACCTTAACACTTGTAAAGATTTCAGGCCATAAATGTGTCTGATATTTCTGCATAATTGAATTCCTTATGGATATTTGGTAGGAATAGCACAGAAGTGATGTTGTATTCTCATTCCATTCTATCACGTGTATGAAATTGATTTTCCCTGACCTATGATGTTCACTTTAATCACTATATTTTAAAATATTTTTATAGATTTTTTTTTTAATTAAGGTGAGATTCCTATAACATAAAAGTACAGATATACCACAATTTGTTTATCCATTCACCTGCTGATGAACATTGGGGCTATTTCCACCTTTTGGTTATTGCGAATAGTGCTGCTATGAACATTCTTGTACATGTGTGTTTGAGTATCTGTTTTCAATTCTTTTGGGTATATACAGTTGATTCTTGTTATTCATGGTAATTATTTAAAATATTTTTTATATTTTATGCAAGTTTTCTCCAGTAACTGCCAGTAACTGTAATGTTATTCTTTTCCTTAAGTATGTTGTGGGGAGGTACTTTATAACTATGTATGTATCCCATTCCTTATTAAACTTCTTTTAAAAATTTATTAGAGCCCTAGTAGTGCAGTAGTTTTAACGTATTTTTTTATATCTGAATGGAGTCATGGTTTCCTGTTAGTGAATGGGTTATAATTTGTTGCTATCATTATTTACTTTGATGCTCAAATTGGTTCCAATTTAGCTAGTGAGGCCCTTCAAGTTGGCTTCTGCGTTCTTTTGACATGTAATCATTACTCTGGCACAATAAGACATTCCAAGACCATCTTGTGTTTTCCTTCCCCCAGTCCTGGAATTTGCCATTTCATTTCTCCAAGTAGCCCCAGTTTCTTATAGTGGAGAATGGTATTTGGTATATGGGCACCAGGCATGCACACTGTGATTAGTGTGAAGAGAGCTAAGCAATATGTGTATGGGTATGCATGCATATATATATGTGTGTGTGTGCATGTTTCTGTGTGTATACACACACATTTATATCCAGACTTATTTCTATATTTATCTATATATATTCAAAATCATGAGTTTACATCAATATCTTCAATTCAATCTAACACCACAGGGTTCATTTTAGTTTTTTCCTTTTCTATAATTGTATCTCCCTTCTCTGAGAGAAATCTGGATCCCATTACCCTTAAGTTATTTACTTTTATTTATTTATTGTACTAATTTGATCAATTCCTCTGTATGTAACCAATCTTCTATCTCTATCACCACCCACCGCTCATGCAGATACCCTGACTTGCACTGGGCTGCCTCCACACATGAATGCACCCTCTTCACCCTGATCAGGCTCTGACTCCCCAAGCCAGGCTGCACACTGGGGTCACATGCTTTCCTCTCTCTGCTCAGGATCCCACATGCCAGGCCAGACTGTCCTTCCACAGGGAAACCGCACCAGGCCACCTCCTGCTCGTGCACCCTCCTCAACCTGCTTAACATCTCACAGCTCATTTCGGGCTATCCCCACGTGTGGACACCCTCTTCTTAGATTTCCTGATTAACAGATCTTGCATATCCATTTATACATATTTTATATAATATTTAACAGATCATGTCATAGCACAATATGAGTGCTGAAAACATAAGGCAGATTCAAAGGCCTGGAGAAATTCTAGGCATTTTTTCTTTTTTCTAACAATAGGACTATATTATATATGACATATTGGCTCATTTGTATAGTATGTGACTCTCAACATGTCCATCCATTTGTTTGTTCCACCATCAACTATTTACTGAGTGCTTTCTACATTTTAGGTACTCTGCTAGGAGCTACGAATATTAAGGTTAATAAAACACCATCTTAAGGGCAGGACCTTAAGGAGTAGGCAGACAGTAAATAAATAAGTACAGTAAACTTTAACAGGTGATATGAAAATAGTATTTATAGGGTACAGTGAGGGCACAAAAGAGGAAGTGGCCAATTCTGTGTGTGGGTGGAGTGGACAGAAAATAATACCCAGGTGCTTGGGCAAAGTCTCAATAGTAAAGGAGGTTCTAACGCCAGTCAGAGAAGGGCATTACAAAAACAGGAGCAGAGAGTGAAGAAAGGCACAGAAATGTGAAACGGTGTGGTTTACTGATTAAGAATAAACAGTTTGATATTAACTGGGTGTAGACTGCAAATGTGGGGGACAAATAGAGGGAAAAAATGCAGCAAAAAATAAGGCTAGAACCAGAATAACTGGATAGTGACTGGCTACCATTACTGTTTTGATCAAAGATTCTGTAGAAGAATCTTGATCAAAAGGGGCCAAAATGTGGAAGAGAATTTAAATTCTCAATGGGATCCAGACTCTCTGGATCCATTGAGACTAGATTAACCCCGGAAACTAAAGCCTTGAGATAATCTTTAAACTTTAAACCTTAAAGCAAAACTATTCCCTGAAGTCTTCTTTGAACAAAAAAACAGCTTATTGTGAAGTACTTCTTCTTTGAGCATGCACTTTTTTAAACAACTATCTGTGAGAGTAAGCTGACAATGGCAACTTAAAAGGATGGATGGGAAGCTTAGGAGGCAATGAGTTTAAGATATATGATGTGTCTTAGTCTGAGTTCTCTAGAGGAGCAAAACCAGTGAGGCATCTATATACATATATATAGAGAGATTTTATCAAGGAAATGGCTCACACAGTTGTAGAGGCTGGAAAATCCCAAGTAGATGGGTCAGGCTGGAGGCTTCTCCAGACTCATGTAGCTGCAAGGGTTGGTGAACTCAAGAGCACGTCAGATAACAGGCCTCTGGGTCATAGGCTGTGGAGGCCAACAAATCCCAAGATTGGCAAGTAAGCTGGCAGGCTGCTGGCAGATAGACTTTGGAGGTTGACAAATCCCAAGATGGGCAGGTAAGCTGCTAGCTCAAGTCCCAAGAACTGGAGGTCAGGTGAACAAGAGCCAGCTTCAGGATCCAGAGCAAGCAAAAGCCTGCGAGCCTTGCTAGAAAGTCCACCTATATTAGATGCAAACCGCACCCTTAAGGAAGCTCTCTTTCAACTGACTGGCTACTCACAGCAGATCCCATCATGGAGGTGATCACATTATATCAGATTCATCATGGAACTGATTACATTATATAACTGCCAAACTACATCATAACTGCCAAATCACTAAGAATCACGGTCCAGAATAATGTTGAAAAGGTAGCACACCTTGAAGAATGTAATCAACATCACTGAATTGTACATGTAGAAATTGTTAAAATGGTGTATCTTTGGCTGTGTATACTTTCACCAAAATAAAAAAAAAAAAAAAAAAGAAGAAGAAGAAAAAGAAAGAAATGAGGCTAGAAATAGCAAGGGCTTATCTTGTGGAGGACTTTACACGCCCTCCTCAAGAAGGTGAACTTTATCTGTAAACAACAGGGAGTCACTGCAGGTTTTTGAACCAAGGAGCACTAAGTTTCTATATTTTAGAAATAATGTTGCATCAGGAATGTTGAAGATGCATATGAAGGGTAAGACATTGCAAACCAGAGAAAATTTAAGAGAAAATAGCAATAGTGAGGATAAGTAATGAACTACGTAGTGCCGGAGATGAAGCCAAACAGACAGATACTAATATGTAATGGAGGTATAAGTTACAGGACTTAGGACACAAATAGATGAGTCTGGGTGACAGAGGGGAGTTTCAGGTGATACCCCAGTTTCCAGACAGGCAATATTAGAGGCAGTCATAAAGACAGGAGAATGTAGGAGAGAAGGTATAAATGTGTAGGAAACACCGAGTTTCACAAGCACACACAAACCAGTAAAAAGGTCTGGGCTGGAGCTATGGATTTTGGAGTCATCAGCACATTAATTGGCAGGTAATATGCTGTTATATTACTGTTAATGTTCTCACTCAGAGAAGAGTCTCTTATAGGCTCTGAAGAGACAAAAGGATGAGATCCTCAGAATACCCTCACCCAAAGGACAGATAGCGAAAAGTCCAGTAAGAAGACCAAGATAGATAAGTCAGTCAGATAGAAGCAGAACCTGGAAAGAATTATCATCACAAAAGTCAAAGGAAGGACTCTGGCTTTCAGGCATGATAATTAACTTTTGGTGGACAAATATATTGATAACAATTAGAAACTCTATTGTCCAATAAGGATTCCTTGGTTGGCACAAACAATTAAGCGCTCAGCTACTGACTGAAAGGTTGGTGGTTCAAATCCAGCCAGAGGCACCTCAGAAGGAAGCCCTGATGATCTACTTCTGAAAGACCACAGCCATTGAAAACCCTATAGAGCACAGCTCTACTCTGATACGCATGGAGTCATCATGAGTCAGATTCAACTCAACAGCAACTGACATTGTCCAATAACACTCATACAGAAATACAGGCTGCCATAGAACATTCTTTTAAATAATGTTAAAAGGTATCTCTACATCCTACAGTGATAAACAGTAAAGGAAAAAACAAAACAAAAACCCTTAAAAACAGACAAAAAAGAAAGTCTTATCACATAACAGAAGAACAAAGATAAGGAAGACAACATATCTTATCAGAAATTACATAAGGTAGAAGAGGATATTTCCTGTAGTTATTTCCTTCACTGAAGTCTTGAACCCCTCAAAGTTATCCATGAAAGTTGGAATCAATTTCTTCCAAACTCCTGTTACTGTTAATATTTTGACCTCCTCCCATGAATCATGAATGTTCTTAGTGGCATCTAGAAAGGTGAATCCTTTCCAGAAGGTTTTCAATTTACTTTGCCCAGATCCATCAAAAAATCACAACCTATGGCAGCTATAGCCTTAAAAAATGTATTTCTTCCTTTTTTTTTCTGTTGTTATACTTTGAAAGTTTACAATTCAAGTTAGTCTTTCATACAAAAATTTACATATGCATGGTTATGTGAGCCTAATTGCTCTCCCTAGACTGTGACAGCACACTCCCTTTCCACCTGATTTCCCGTGTCCATTCAACCAGCTCCTGACCCTCTCTGCCTGCTCATCTCACCTCCAGACAGGAGTTGCCCATTTAGTCTCATATATTTACTTGAGCTAAGAAGCACATTCTGCACGAGTATCATTTTATGTCCCATAGTCCAGTCTAATCTTTGTTTGAAGAGTTGGCCTTGGAAATGGTTTTAGTTTTGGGATAACAGAGAGTCTGGGGGCCAAGCTTTCTGGGGATCCTCCAGTTTCAGTCAGACCATTGTCTGGTCTTTCTACTAGAATTTGAGTTGTGCATCCCACTTTTCTCCTGCTCCATCAGGGACTCTCTGTTGTGTTCCCTGTCAGGGCAGTCATTGGTGGTAGCCGGGCTGATGCAGTCTCTGGTTTATGTGGCCCTTTCTGTCTCTTAAGCTAATACTTTCCCTGTGACTTTGGTATTCTTCATTCTCCTTTACTCCAGGTGAGTTGGGACCAACTGATACATCTTAGATGGCCACTCGCTAGCTTTTAAGACCCCAGATGCCACTCACCAAAGATGCAGAATATTTTCTTTATAAATTTTGTTATGCCAATTGACCTAGATGTCCCCTGAAAGCATGGTCCCCAGACCTCTGCCCCTGTTACTCTGTCCCTCTAAGTCTTTGGTTCTATTCAGGAAACTTCTTAGCTTTGTTTTAGTCCAGTTGGGCTGACTTCCCCTGTAATGTGTGCTGTCCTTCCCTTCACCTCAGATAATTCTTGTCTACTACCTAGTTAGTGAACACCCCTCTCCTTCCCTCCCTACCCTTGTCACCGTCAAAGAAATGTTTTCTTCTGTGTTTAAACCTTTTCTTGAGTTCTTATAATAGTTGTCTTATACAATATTTGTCCGTTTGTGACTGACTAAATTCACTCACCGTAATGCTTTCCAGATTCCTCTGTATTATATTTCATGGATTCATGATTGTTCTTTACTGTTGTGTAGTATTCCATTGTGTGAATATATTATAATTTGTTTATCCATTAGTCCGTTGATGGGCACCTAGGTTGTTTCCATCTTTTTGCTATCATAAACAGTGCTGCAATGAACATGGGTGTGCATATATTTATTCGTGTCACGGCTCTTATTTCTCTAGGATATATTCCAAGGAGCAGGATTACTGGATCATATGGTACTTCTATTTCTAGCTTTTTAAGGAAGCGCCAAATTGATTTCCAAAGTGCTTGTACCATTTTACATTCCCACCAACAGTAAGTGTTCCAGTCTCTCCACAACCTCTCCAACATTTATTATTTTGTGTATTTTGGATTAATGCTAGCCTTGTTGGGGTGAGATGGAATCTCACTGTAGCTTTGATTTGCATTTCTCTAATGGCTAATGATCGTGAGCACTTCTTCATGTGTCAGGTAGCTGCCTGAATGTCTTCTTGGGCAAAGTGCCTGTTCATATCCTTTGCCCATTTTTTAACTGGGTTATGTGTTTTTTGTTGCTGAGGTTTTGCAGTATCTTGTAGATATCAGAGATTAGACGCTGATTGGATTTGTCATAGCCAAAATTTTTCTCCCACTCTGTGGGTTGTCCTTTTACTCTTGTGGTGAATTCTTTTGATGAGCATAAGTATTTAATTTTTAGGAGCTCCCAGTTATCTAGTTTTTCTTCTGATGTTTGTGTACTGTTACTTACGGTTTGTATTCTGTTTATGCCGTGTATTAGGGCTCCTAGCACTGTCCCTATTTTTTCTTCCATGATGTTTATCATTTTTGATTTTATATTTAGGTCTTTGATCCATTTTGAGTTAGTTTTTGTGCATGGTGTGAAGTATGGGTCTTGTTTCAGTTTTTTACAGATGGATATCCAGTTATGCCAGCACCATTTGTTAAAGAGACTGTCTTTTCCCAAATTAACAGACTTTGGGCCTTTGTCAAATATCAGCTGCTCAGAGGTAGATGAATTTACGTCTGGATTCTCAATTCTGTTCTACTGGTCTATGTATCTGTTGTTGTACCAGTACCAGGCTGTTTTGACTACCGTGGCAGTATAATAGGCTCTAATATCAGATAGTGTGAGGCCTCCCACTTTGTTCTTCTTGAGTAATGCTTTCCTTATCTGGGGCCTCTTCCCTTTCCATATGAAGTTGGTGATTTGTTTCTCAAACTCATTAAAAAATGCTGTTGGAATTTGGGTCGGGATTGCATTGCATGTGTAGATCACTTTGGGTACAACTGACATTTTCACAATGTTGAGTCTTCCTATCCATGAGCAAGGTATGTTTTTCCACTTATGCAGGTCTCTTTTGGTTTCTTGCAGTAGTGTCTTATAGTTTTCATTGTATAGATGTTTCATGTCTCTGGTTAGATTTATTCCTAAGTATTTTATCTTCTTGAGGGCTATTGTAAATGGTATTGATTTGGTGATTTCCTTTTTAAAGTTCTCTGTTGGTGTAAAGGAATCCAACTGATTTGTGTATGTTTATCCTGTATCCTGAAACTTTGCTGAAATCTTCTATTAGTTCCAGTAGTTTTCTTGTGGATTCTTTGGGATTTTCTTTGTATAAAATCATATCATTTGCCAATAGAGATACTTTTACTCCTTCCTTACCAGTTAAGATGCCCTTTATTTCTTTTTCTAGCCTAACTGCTCTGGCTAGGACCTCCCGCACAATGTTGAATAAGAGTGGTGATAAAGGGCATCCTTGTCTGGTTCCCGTTCTCAAGGGGAATGCTTTCAGACTCTCTCCATTTAGGATGATGTTGACTGTCGGCTTTGCATAAATGCCTGTAATTATGTTGAGGAATTCTCCTTCTATTCTTATCTTGTTGAGAGTTTTTATCATGAATGGGTGTTGGACTTGCCTTTTCTGCATCGGTTGATAACATCATGTAGTTTTTGTCCTTTGTTTTATTTATGTGATGGATTACATTGATTGCTTTTCTAATGTTGAACCATCCCTGCATACCTGGTATAAATCCCACTTGGTCTTGGTAAATTATTTTTTTGATATGTTGCTGAATTCTATTGGCTAGAATTCTGTTGAGGATTTTTGCATCGATGTTCATGAGGGATATTGGTCTGTAATTTTCTTTTTTTGTGGTGTCTTTCCCTGGTTTTGGTATCAGAGTTAAGCTGGCTTCATAAAATGAGTTTGGGAGTATTCCATCCTTTTCTATGCTCTGAAATACCTTTAGTAGTAGTGGTGTTAACACTTCTCTGAAAGTTTGGTAGAATTCTCCAGTGAAGCCAACCGGGCCAGGGCTTTTTTGGTTGAGAGTTTTAAATTACCTTTTCAATCTCTTCTTTTGTTATAGGTTTACTCAGTTGTTGTACCTCTGTCTGTGTTAGCGTAGGCAGGTAGTGAGTTTCTAGAAATTTATCCATTTCCTCTAGGTTTTCAAATTTGTTAGAGTACAGTGTTTCATAGTAAGCTGTTATGATTCTTTTAATTTCCGTTGGGTCTGTAGTTATATCAACCATCTCATTTCTCATATGGGTTATTTGCTTTCACTCCTGTTTTTGTCAGTTTGGCCAATGGTTTATCAATTTTGTTGATCTTTTCAAAGAACCAGCTTTTCGTCTTGTTAACTCTTTCAATGGTTTTTCTATTCTCTATTTCATTTAATTCTGCTCTAATTCTTATTATTTCCTTTCTTCTGGTGCCTGAGGGCTTCTTTTGCTGCTTTTTTTCTGCTTGTTCCAGTTGTAGGGTTAATGTTTTGATTTTGGCCCTTTCTTCTTTTTGGATGTGTATTTATTGCTGTAAACTGACCTCTGAGCATTGCTTTTGCTGTGTCCTAAAGGTTCTAGTATGATGTTTTTCGTTCTTGTTTGACTCTATGAATTTCTTTATTCCATCCTTAATTTCTTCTACAACCCAGGAGTTTTTGAGCAAGGTGTTGTTCTGTTTCCATGTGTTTGATTTTTTTTCCTTGCTTTTTCTGTTATTGATTTCTGCTTTTATGGCTTTATGGTCAGAAAAGATGCTCTGTAATATTTCGATGTTTTGGATTTTGTTAAGGCTTGCTTTATGGCCTAATATGTGGTCTTTTCTAGAGAATGTTCCATGTGTGTTGGAAAAGGAAGTATACTTAGTTGCTGTTGGGTGGAGTGTTCGGTATATGTCCATGAGATCAAGTTTGTAGACTGTAGCATTTAGATCTTCCATGTCTTTATTGAGCTGCTTTCTGGATGTTCTGTCGTTCACTGAAAGTGTTGTGTTGAAGTCTCTTACTATTATTGTGGAGCTGTCTATGTCTCTTTTCAATGCTGTTAGAGTTTGTTTTATGTATTTTGGAGCTCTGTCGCTGGGTGCGTAAATATTTATTATAGTTATGCCCTCCTCGTGTATTGACCCTTTAATCATTATATAGTGTCCTTCCTATCTTTTGTGGTGGATTTTACTTTAAAGTCTATTTTGTCAGAGATTAATACTGCCACTCTTGCTCTTTTTTGAGTGTTGTTTGCTTGACATGTTTTCTTCCATGCTTTGAGTTTTAGTTTGTTTCCTGAAGTCTAAGGTATATCTCTTGTAGGCAGCATATAGACAGATTGTGTTTTTTTATCCATTCTGCCACTCTCTGTCTCTTTATTGGTGCTTTTAGTCCTGTTACATTGAGTGTAATTATTGATAGGTATGAGTTTAGTGCTATCATTTTGATGTCTTTTTTTATGTGTTGTTGACAGTTTCGTTGTTCCACTCAATTTTCTGTGCTGAGTTTTTCTTTATGTATTTTCTTTTTATCTTTCTCATTGCTGTTGATTTTGTATTTGCTGAGTCTTTATATTTTTTCTTGTTTTTTATTTTGATGTGTAGGATTGTTAGTTTCCTTTGTGGTTACCTTAGTATTTACTCCTGTTTTTCTAAGTTTAAAACAGTCTTTTATTTCTTTTTACTGCCTTGACTTCCTCTGCATATGAAAAATCTATGTCTACATTTTTTAGTCCCTCTTTTTTGTTTTAATGTTGTCATCTTTTACATATGACATCTCTGTTTCCCTATTTGCAGTGTTTTAGCTTTGATTTATTTTTGTGACTTACCGTCTGGATTGATATATGGTTGCTCTGTCCTGTGTTTTAGTCTTGGATTGTTATCTGATGTTACTGATTTTCCAACCGGAGGACTCCCTTTAGTATTTCTTGTAATTTTTGTTTGGTTTTTGCAAATTATCTAAACTGCTGTTTATCTGGAAATGGCTAATTTTGCCATCATATTTAAGAGACAGTTTTGCTGGATATATAATTCTTGGCTGGCAATTTTTTTCCTTTAAGGCTTTATATATGTCATCCCATTGCCTTCTTGCCTGCATGGTTTCTTCTGAGCAGTCTGAGCTTATTCTTATTGACTCTCCTTTGTAGATGACTTTTTGTTTATCCTTAGCTGCTCTTAAAATTGTCTCTTTATCTTTGCTTTTGGCAAGTTTGAGTATAATATGTCTAGGTGACTTTCTTTTGGGATCTACCTTATGTAGGGTTCGATAAGCATCTTGGATAGATATCTTCCCATCTTTCATGATATCAGGGCAGTTTTCTGCTAACAAATCTTCAACAAATTCTCTCCGTATTTTCTGTTATCCCCCTCCCCCATTTTGGTAGTCCAATCACTTGTGGCTTACTCCTCTTGATATATTTCCACATAATTCTTAGGGTTTCTTCATTTTTTAAAATCCTTTTATCTGATTTTTCCTCAAATAAGTTGGTGTCAAGTACTTTATCTTCAGTCTCACTAATTCTGACTTCCATTGCCTCAATTATGCTCCTATGACTTTCTATTGAGTTGTCTAATTCTGAAATTTTATTGTTAATCTTCTGGATTTCTTATTGCTGTCTCTCTATGGATTCTTGCAGCCTGTTAAATTTGTCATTATGCTCTTCTCTAATCTTCTTAAGTTCCTCTATTGATAGGTCTGCATGTTGCCAGATCTCCTTCCTGATGTCTTGAAGAGTTCTGTGCATTAATCTTTTGTATTCTGCCACTTGTAATTCCAAGAAATTCTCTTCCTCAAGAAAATTTCTAGATTCTTTATTTTGGGAGCTTGCTGAAGCCAGCATAATTCTTAAGAGTCCTAGGATTTTCAGAATGGCAAATAAGCATTGGCTTCAACTTATAGTCACCAGCTGCATTAGCCCCTAATAAGAGAGTCAGCCTGTCCTTTGAATATTTCAGGTCAGATACCGACTTCTCTTCTCTAGCTATAAAAGTCCTAGATGGCATCTTCTCCCCATAAAAGGCTGTTTTGTCTACATGGAGAATCTGTTGTTTAGTGTAGCCACCTTCATCAATTATCTTAGCTATATGTTCTGGATAACTTGCTGAAGCTTCTACCTCAGCACTTGCTGTTCCACCTTGCACTTTTAGGTTATGGAGACAGCTTCTTTCCTTAAACCTTATGAGCCAACCTTTGCTAGCTTCAAACTTGTCTTCTGCAGCTTCCTCACCTCCCTCAGCCTTCAGAGAATCAAAGAGAGTTAGGGCATTGCTCTGGATTAGGCTTTAGCTTAAGGGAATGTTGTGGCTGGTTTGATTCTTTTATCCAGAACACTAAAACTTTCTCCATATCAGCAATGAGGTTGTTTCACTTTCTTATCATTTATGTGTTCACTGGAGTAGCACTTTTAATTTTCTTCAAGAACTTTTCCTTTGTATTCACAACTTGGCTAAATGTTTGCACAAGAGGCCTACCTTTTGGCCTATCTTGGCTTTCGACATTCCTTCCTCACTAAGCTTAATCTTTTCCAGCTTTTGACTTAAAGTGAGGGATGTGCAATGCTTCCTTTCACTTGAACATTTAGAGGCCACTGCAGGGTTATTAAGTGGCCTAATTTCAATATCGTTGTGTCTCAAGGAATAGGGAGGCCTGAATAAAGGGAGACAGATGAGTGAATGGCCAGTTGATAAAGCAGTCAGAACACACACACTTATCAAGTAAGTTTGTCGTCTCATACGGGCACGGTTCATGGCGCCCTGAAACAATTACAATAGTAACATCAAAGATGACTGACCACAGATCACCATTAACAGATATAATAATAATGAAAAAGTTTGAAATATTGTGAGAATTACCAAAATGTGACATAAAGGCATGAAGTGAGCACATACTGTTGGAAACATGACGCTGATAGGCTTGCTGAACACAGGGCTGCCACAAACCTTTAATCTGTAAAAGCTGCAGTATCTGTGAAGTGCAATAAAATGAGGTATGCCTGTATGTGCTTTAGAGTGATTCCCATTCTCTTAGTGCCCTGATTCTGCTTTCAAATCCCTGTTTACATCTCTCTTCCTCTCACAAAGATTTTCCAAATACACCCAGGTCATATTAATTGTTCCCTACTAAACAGCCCTTCAGCATTTATAGTTTTTGTATTATTTACCTGCACCAACAATATTTTGGTCCTTATTTGTATGCTGTTCTATTAGTGTTCTAAAAGATATTTACGTGCATACTGTTGGATCACTGACAACAGGTGTACTGTTCTTCTCTACTGGGCTTAATCTACCGGCTCTCTCATACAAGATGAGTTCTTAATAGATGTTGTGACTTAATATCTTATACATAAGAAGATTCAATAAATGTTATCTTAACTAAATTGAATTGAATTGGCTGCTTATCTTCAATAAACTGGCTACAAGTGATGGTGAAATAAAAGAAACAGAGTAAATTTAAATTGTAAGTAGTGTTTAAAATCAGTAGTACTTCCCATAATCCTATCAAGTATAACATTTGCATGGAACCTTCTCATACGTATTCTAATGCTACATCTGCTTTTCAACTTTCTCCTACCAAATACCCTTAGAAAGAAAAACCAAAGCAAAATGAAAGGTATACTAGACAATACCAAGTTTCACATTAAGACCCACTGCTCATATTTATTTATGTATATGTTATGAGGTCCCCATATTAATATTCTTCATATTGAGAGCTTTATTTCTGGCCTCAGAGGTCAAAGGATAATACCTTAGATAATTTCTATCACAGAGCCTGCAAAATTTACTTACCTAGACAATTCAGCAAGAAGAAACAATAAAAGAAAGTGCTGCAATAAATGTTTCTGCCCATTCTATACTGTCACCAGACTAATACAAAATTCAGTTTTTCTTAGATTATTGCATAAATAATAAATTATGTAAAATGGTATTTTGAATAAAATCTTTGTCTACTATACTAACTTTTATCATGAAATGTGAACAAATTCTCTTATATTATTTTGTTTAAAGAATAACTTAAAAAACCTGTTAAACTCTTTAATGAATGGAAAACACAAACTTGATTAATATTTTAAACAACAACTTACAGGATCAGCAGGTCCACAGAATTCTCGAAATGTCTTCGTACAATTATTTTGTTGAATCTCCATTGCTACACAAGGACCAGAATACATTTCTGTCACCATTTCCTATAATATAAAAGAGTCAAGAAAATTTAATAATCTTTTACCCTTCCCTCTTTTAAATGGATCACTGTTATCAATAATCTTAAAATTTTAAAGTCATGATTGACTTTCCCACTTCTATCCCACACACCAATCAGTTTCCAAGTCCTGTCTATTTTTCCTACAAAAATATTTTTTAGATAGGTTCTCTCATCTCCATTCCTACCACTACCACATTTTCATGTAACACCTTACCATCTGACACTTAATTTGCAATTATCTTCTAGTATATCTTTCTTTCAAAGGTCTCTCTCACTGTGAACATACCAAAAAAAAAACAAAAACAAAACAACTGTTGCCATTGAGTCGATTCTGACTCATAGCGACCCTATAGGACAGAGCAGAACTGCCCCACAGGGTTTCCAAGCAGCGGCTGGTGGATTAGAATTGCTGACCTTTCGGTTACCAGCTGAATTCTCAATAACTGGGCTCCCCCGTGAACACAGTGCAGTCAAATTAACATTCCTAAAAAGGTAAATTTCAAAGTATTTCTCCTGAATAATATTTTAAAAAGTATAAGGAGCTCTAGCCATGAGGAATAACAGGAACTAGACTTATCCTCCAACCTTAAACAACTAGACACTAGACAAAAATCTATGACACAACAGCTTTCAGATACTGGAGGACAGGCAGCACAGGACTATGATCCCTGCAAAGGGAAACAAATGAGGTAAACCCAATGACTGCCCTATCTTACTGCCTGAAGACAGTTTTCAGGCCACAGGATAGGCATAAAAAAACCCGTTGCCGTCGAGTCGATTCTGAATCAGGGACCCTGTAGGAAACACAAATAGAGCCCAAGGGTCTCACTGAGTTGAAGCAATGGAGATTGGAGTTCAAAGAGACAAATGTAGTTAGGATTTTCAGGGCAGAATATTGAAGAGAGGGGAGTGTCACAGACAGAAAGCTACAGAGATCTACAGAAAAGTTCACTTGAATCTTTGGTTAAAAACAACTATGTGTATGTATGAAAGGAAACTATCCAAGGCTAGGGAAAGAATCACCAGAAAGCAGTAGACAAAGCAATTCACAGAGAAAACACAAGTCTGAGAAGAGTTTGTGCTACTAACAGGCAGAGTGGAAAGTCTTCATAATGCATATAGCATCAGGTAGAGTCCTCAGAAGAGTACTGCACCATAGCAGTTGGTCTAAACTAAGACTAGATTAAGGGATAATCTGTACTCGTCCCATAAAGCTTAAAAGCAAGCATCAAAAAAATCAAACTAATCCCAAGTAACTTAACTGAACACCAGAACAAAGTCAAACACTCTTCAAAGGAATACAACAATGTCCAGTATGTAAAACTGTAACATTCACAATATCCAGCATCAAAAAAAATTACCAGGCATACAAAGGAGGAAAAAATGAACTATCACCATAAGAAAACTCAATAAATATAACCAGAACCATTAATGACAGAAGTGAAGCAATTTTAAAACAGCCATTATAAATAATCTCCACATGCTCAAATTATTGAAGAAAACAGAAACATCATGAAGAGAGAATCAAAGATATTTTTAAAATCCAAGTGGAACATCTAAAGATGGAAAATGCAACATGTGAACTGAAAAATACACTGGATGGAATGAAAAGGGAAAACACACTGCAGAAGATCAATGAATTTGAAGACATGCATTAGATACTTTCCAAAATTAAGCACAGAAAGAAAGAAGAATGAAGAAAAGTGACTTGTAGGACAATGTGAAGCTATCCAAATATATGTGTAATTGAACTCTCAGAAAAAGAGAAAAGAGACTTATGACTGAAAAATATTTCAAGAATTAATTGCTAAAATTTTTCCAAATTTGATGAAACCAATAAACCTACAGGTCCAACAAAACCCCAAGATAATAAACATAGAGTAAGAAACATCATAATCAAATTAGCTTTAAAAAATCAATGATAAATAGTAAAAAAACAAAAAACAAAAAACAAAAAACAAACTTAAAAGCAGTCAGACAAAAAAGAAACTCGTATTACCTAACAGAAGAACAAAGATAAGGAAATAGACATCTTATCTGAAATTATGTAAGCCAGAAGAGGATAAAGCACCATCCTTAAAATACTGGCAAAAAAAAAAACCAAAAAACAAAACTGTCATTCTAGAATTCTATACCCAGGTGAGAAAATGTTCTTGTTTTTTAATTAAGGAAAAAGAAAAACTCTTTCAGACAAACAAGAACTGAGAGAATTCATCACCAGTGGATCTACAGCATAAGAAATGTTAAAGGAAGTTCCTCAGGCAGAAAGAAATTAATACCAGATAAAAATGTGGCTCTACACAAAACAATGGTAAACATGTGAGTAAATATAGAAAACATTTTGTTTTTGTTTTTTAGTTGCTGGGAAAGATAATTGATTGTTTAAAGCAAAAATATTAACAATGTATTACAGAGTTTATAACATATATAGAAGTAAAATGTATGACAACAAAGCACACAGAATAGAAGGGAGGATACAGAAGTATACTCTTAAGGTTTTTAACTCTCTATGTGAAGTAGTATTAAAAAAAAAAAGAACGATCAAAGGAAAGTGCTGCTCACAGTGTCTGGAATACTCAACAAATCTTTCTCTTTCTTGAACAGGACAGAGTACTTTAGGCAGAGATGAAAGCAAATATAAAGATTTTGAGGCAGAAGTATGGTTGGGGTATGTGAAGAATGTCAAAGGAGCCAGGGTATCAGGAGCTGAGTGAGGCTGCAGGAAAGTCATAAGAGATGAGGCCAGATCATATAGGACCATGCAAGACATTTTAATGACATTGGAGGATTTATGATACACTACACCAAGGTAAAACAGATATTTTATTACAGAAAAATATTTAAATGTTAATCCAAACTCAGTCATCATATCTAATAGAAATGCCAGAAGTTAAAAGAGGAGGGAAGACGTCGTAATTAATATGGTACACATAACCCTACTCATATAAGAATCCCTAAATGTATCTCCCTGAGGTCACTTTGCTATTTCACAAAGGTCACATGTAATTGATTTTTATCGATAATTGAGTCTGATTTTCTGTCTCATGATACTGAAGTACCGTCTACATATAAACGTCAAGAGCCAAGTTCTCAGTAGGGGTAGAAGCAGGGCTCTGAACCAGTTCGGAATGGTTCAGTTAACTGCTGACCTAAAGCAGGGCACTGTACGCATTGCACAGCAACCAAATCTGCTGCCCATTGGATTTTGACCCGAGTAGGAAACCAACAGTGGTGCTCCATTCAAAGATGGCTGCTAACCTCGCTGCTTTGACTGTGTGTCGCTCTCCACCGAAATAAAACTCACTGCTGTCAAGTCTATTCCAACTCATAGTGACCCTACAGGACAGAGTAGAACTGCCTCATAGGGTTTCCAAGGCTGTAAATCTTTACAGAAGCAGACTGCCACATCTTTTTCCAGTGGAGTGGCGGGTGGGTTTGAACAAGCAACCTTTCAGTTAGCAGCCAAGCACTTTAACCACTGCACCACCATATCAATAATCCTATCTCCAGCATGGTTCTCGAAAGTTTCAGGAGCCTGATGTGGGAGATTGGATTACTGGCAGGGCTGTGGAGAGTGACACACATTCAAAGCACGTAGTTGGCCACCATCTTTGAGTAGGGTACCGCTGTGTTTCCTACTCCGGTCAAAATCCAATGGGCAAGAGATTTGATTGCTATGCAATCTGTATGCTGCCCTACTTTATGCCAGCAATTACTGAACTGTTCCAAACTTGTTGGAAGCCTGGGGTAGAAGGCACGAACATATTTTCTAAAAAGAAAGGAGTGAATTTTGGCTGGCTGGCTTGCTTGCTTTCTCTCTCTCTCTGTTTCTCCCTCCCTTCCTTCCAGTATTAACAATATATATTCTTAAAAATACAGATATACAGGGCTATTCAAAATGCACAGAATGAAAAGAAAAAAATGTTGAACAGAGGACTCCATCAAAATCATAATGTATTCCTGAATTTTGAAGTCACCTAAGTTTTTAATTAAGTCGTCTAAAGAAAAAAAACAATCTTTTGTTTCTTTTACAGTAATTTGACCACAGTTCTCACAGAAGAAAGATGTGGCAGTCTGCTTCCGTAAAGATTACAGCCTTGGAAACCCTATGGGGCAGTGCTATTCTGTCCTAAGGGTTGCTATGAGTCAGAATCAACTGGACAACAGTGGGTTTGACTACAGTTCTTATGTAGCTACATGTGGGATCATTTAATGTCTATTCTCACCAGAACATAAGCTCCATGAATGCAGGTAGTGTGCTCTTCTTGTTTATTACTGTAACCCTAATATATAAGACATTTTCTGACACATAATATAGAACATAATGTATGGTGAATAAATGAATTATGATCACAATATGAGTGTCTTAGGCTGCATTTTCTAGAGAAGCAAAACCAGTAAAGCATGTAAATATATACAGAGAGAGATTTATATGAAAAAAAAGCTCACACGATTGTACAGGCTGGAACGTCCCAAATCCATGGATTAGGATAGAGGCTTCCCCTGATTCATGTAGCCGCCGGGGCTGGTGAACCCATGATTGGAAGGTTGGAAAGCAGGACTCCACTCACAGGCTGTGAAGACTGATGAATCCCAGGATTGGCGGATAAGCTAATAGCTCAAGTCCCAAGAACCAAAGGCCAGAGGAACAGAAGGCAGCTGTAGAATCCAGAGCAAGCAAAAAGCCAGAACGTCTGCTTGTATTCAGATGTAGGCCACAACCCAAGGAAACTCCCTTGCAACTGGTTGGCTACTCACAGCATATTCAATCATGGGAGTGATAACATATAACACTAAGAATCATGGCCCAGCCAAGTTGATAGACAATCTTAACCATCACCGTTCACCCCTTGTCAACTTGGTATATATACACATCTCCTTAAACCACACGTAATCTCTGAATAAAAACAATTAGAAAGTCATACTTGTGCCTAACGTGAAACAACAAACACGTGTACAATCAAAAATGCAGAAACCCCGTTTACATCTTATAAGTGAGGCACACATACAAAGCAAAAATACACATAACAATTACAGTCCCCATTTCTGCAACTGGTCACGTAGCCATAAATGGTATTTAGAACTACTTTCTTACACCACCCATTCTGTATTCCCTTTGCCTTCAGCAAGCACCTCAGCTGGCTGAGGTTCTTTGCCTGGTGGGGTGACCCATTCCTGAAGGGTTTGGGTCATGAGCAATCATGTTGGAATTGGGTTGCTGTAGTTTTCCATTGGCTTTAATCACAGGGCATGGTAGTACTAAGAGACGTCCTAAGGGATCTCCTGCATTCCAGACATACTCTTCTTTACCTCCATTATGTAATATCAATCCAATTTCCTCTTAGCAATCAGGATGAATCACACCAGTCAGTATGGTAACCCCTTTCTTTGTCTGTTGATCCAGAGGCATAAGGAGCCCAAAGTGGCCAGGTGGCATTCTTAGCTTCCAGTTCAATGGAATCAGTGCTGTGTCCCAGGCGTGAGCATTCCTCCCTTTGGAACTAAGACCTCTAGATCTTCAGAGCATAAGGTTGCAGGGACAGGAAGCAAAAATCTTGCAAGTGGGTCACTAGGGGTAATAGTGAGTGGTGCCACTCCCATTTCCACCCATGAATCCTGGCTATGGGAGAAACAGTGCCATATATTGGACACTACTTTAGAACAAACACAGCCTCCTGGAGAACATTGCCCCAACCCTGCAAGGTACTGCCACCTAGCTGGCACGATAATTGCGTCTTTAGAAGGCCATTCCATTGTTCTATCAAGCCAGCTGCTTCAGGATGATGGGGAACATGGTAAGACCAGTGAATTCCATGAGCACAGGCCCAATGCCACACTTCATTTGCTGTGAAGTGCATCCCTTGATCCCAGGCAATGCTGTGTGGGATAGCATGACGGTGGATAAGGCATTCTATAAGTCCATGGATGGTAGTTTTGGCAGAAGCATTGCATGCAGGGAAGACAAGTCCATATCCAGATAAGTATCTATTTCAGTAAGGACAAAATGCTGCCCTTTCCATGATGGAAGCAGTCCAATGTAATCAACTTGCCACCAGGTTGCTGGCTGATCACCTACAGGGATTGTGCCATATTGGGGGCTCAGTGTTGGTCTCTGCTGCTGGCAGATTAGGCACTCAGCAGTGGCTCTAGCCAAGTCAGCCTTGGTGAGTGGAAGTCCATGTTGCTGGGCCCATGCATAACCTCCATTCCTGCCACCATGGCCACGTTGTTCATGAGCCCACTGAGCAATGACAGGAATAGCTGGGGAAAGCAGATGACTGGTTTCCACAGAACACGTCATCCTATCCACTTGATTCTTAAAATCATCCTCTGCTGACGTCACCCTTTGCTGAGCATTCATGAGACACAAATATCTTCACTTCTTTAGCCTATTCAGAGAGGTCTATCCACATATCTCTTACCCATAAATCCTTGTCTTCAATTTTCCAATCATGTTCCTTCCAAGTCCCTGACCATCCAGCCTAACCATTGGCCACAGCCCACAAATCAGTATATAATTGCACATCTGGCCATTTCTCTTTCCAAGCAAAGTGAACAACCAGGCGCACTGCTTGAAGTTTTGCCCATGGAGAAGACTTCCCTTCACTACTGTTCTTCAGGGAGCTCCCAGAAAGGGGTTGCAGTGCTGCTACAGTCCACTTTCAAGTGGTACCTGCATATCATGCAGAACCATCTGTAAACCAGGCATGAGTTTTCTCTTCTTCAGTCAACTCATCATAAGGAACTCCCTATGAGGCCATAGGTTCAGATTGGGAGATGGAAGGTAATGTGACAGGAGTGGAGACCATGGGCATTTGGGCCACTTCCTCATGCAACTTACTTGTGCCTTCAGGTCCTGCTCAGGCCAAATCTTGTATATACCACTTCCATTTAATGACAGAGTGCTGCTGTGCACATCCAACTTTATGACTCTGTGGGTCAGACAACACCCAGTTCATGATGGGCAGCTCAGGCCGCGTGGTGACTTGGTGTCCCATGGTTAAGCGTTCAGTCTCTGCTAAGGCCCAGTAACAAGCCAAAAGTTGTTTCTCAAAAGAAGAGTAGTTATCTGCAGAGGATGGTAGAGCGTTGCTCCAAAATCCTAAGGGTCTGCACTGGGATTCACCAATACGGGCCTGTCAAAGACTCCTAACAGCATCTCTATCTGCCACAGACACTTCAAGCACCACTGGATCAGCCAGATCATATGGCCCAAGTGGCAGAGCGGCTTGCACAGCAGCCTGAACCTGTTGCAGACCCTTCTCTTGTTCTCAGCCAACTCAAAACCAGCAACTTTTCAAATCACTTAATGGGCCGGAGTAGCAAACCCAAATGAGGAATATGTTGCCTCCAAAATCCAAAGAGGCCCACTAGGCATTGTGCCTCCATTTTAGGTGTGGGAGCAGCCAAATGCAATAACTTATCCTTCACTTTAGAAGGAATGTCTCAACATGCCCCACACTACTGGACCCCTAGAAATTTCACTGAGGTGGAAGGTACCTGAATTTTTGTGGGATTAATTTCCCACCTTCTAGCACACAAATGTTTGACCAATAAGTCCAGAGCCACTGATACTTTTTCATTACTAGGTCCAATCAGCATAATGTCATCAATGTAATGGACCAGTGTGACGTCTTCTGAAAGGGAAAGGTGATCAAGTTCCCTGCAGACTAAATTATGACATAGGGCTGGAGAGTTGATGTACCCCTGAGGTAGGCAAGTGAAGGCATATTGCTGTCCTGCCAGATGAAGGCAAACTACTTCTGGTGGTCCTTTGAAACAGGTATGGAGAAAAAGGTATTAGCCAGATCAATAGCTGCATACTAGGTACAAGAAGATGTATTAATTTGCACAAGCAATGAAACTACATCTGGAACAGCAGCTGCAATTGTAGTAACCATCTGGTTAAGTTTTCGATAATCTTCTGTCATTCTCCAAGATCCATCTGTTTTTTTGCACAGGCCAAATAGGCGAGTTGAATGGGGATGTGGTGGAAATCACCACCCCTGCATCCTTCAAGTCATTGATGGTGGCAGTAATCTCTGCAATCCCTGCAGGAATGTGCTACTGCTTTTGGTTTACTATTTTCCAAGGTTAGACAGTTCTAATGGCTTCCACGTGGCTTTTCCTACCATAATAGCCCTTACTGTATTTGTCAGGGATGCAAGGGGGAGGGGGTTCTGCCAGTTGCTGAGTATATCTACTCCAATTATGCATTCTGGAACTGGGGAAATCACTACAGGATGGGTTCGGGGACCCACTGGACCCACTGTAATATGGACATGAGTCAAGACTCCATTAATAACCTGACCTCCATATGCCCTCACTCTGACTGGTGGGCCACAGTGACATTTTGGGTCTCCTGGGATTAATGTCAGTTCAGAGCCAGTATGCAGTAATCTCCGAAAAGTTTGATTATTTCCTTTTCCCCAATGAACAGTCATTCTCATAAAAGGCCATAGATCCCTTTGGGGAAGGCTGGGAGAGACATTAACAGTAAAAATTGCTGGCAGTGTATTGGAGTCCTTCTTCAAGGGAATCTGGCCTCCCCTTCATTCAAGGGGTTGTGGGTCTTCAAACTTGCTCAAATCTGGGGATTGAGGCACCATGACTCTCTATTCTGGCAATTCGAGTTAGACTGCTGTTCACCTGACCTAGAATTCATCTGTTTGTACAGATCAAGTAAATAATAGATTTTCTATCTATTTCACTCCTAGGGACACCAAGATTAAGTAGCCAATGTGTCATAAGTCCATATGAGTCAGACTATTCTGATTACTGCTTTGACTTCTCTGTCCATTACTGTAACCACACCCACTTTGTCTTTGTCAGTTGAGTGCAGTCACTTGGCCCCTACTACCACGGAGTCCAATCAGCCCCACTGTAGTTAGGTGTCTTAATCCAGTCAGGGCAATTCCCACTGTCAAATCTGACTTATATAAAATAGCAATCATAGCAGTCTTCAAGGATGCTGGAGCTCCCTTCATAAATTTATTCCTCACAGTTGTGGTAAAAGGTGTGTCCTCTGGGCACTCCATGTATGGGTCTGTGGGTCTAACTTTTTACATCCACTCTAACATGCCAATTTACCTAAGCCTTTGATACCTTCTTCTACAGGATACCAAGACAGGTCTGGTACTCCAACTTGATTTAGTGTAGGCCACCTTGTAATCCATGCTTCAGCAACCCAACCAAATAAACTATTATATCCTCTCCAAATTCTCAAGCTGAAACATTGAATGAACAATCTGTGCTTAGTGGATCCATATCAGTAAATTCAGACTGATCCATCTTTATGTTCCTTGCACCATTATCCCACACTCTTAATAGCCATTCTCACACATATTCCCCAGGATTCTGTCTGTACATATTAGAAAAGGCAAGCTGTTCTTTTGGAGTGTAGCACACCTCCTCCTGGGTCACACTTTGTACTTTACCTTTTGGGGCTAGCTAGGACTTAAGTCTAGTTATAGGTCTAGAAGCCAGAATCAGTCGTGTGGAATTGTTTTGAGAACAGTCAGCATTGTTTTGTACAGCATCTGCCTCAGGTGATGCCCCAGGCAATGACTCAGGCAAGGGTTCTTTAGACGCAGCTGGGTTAGGGCTGATATCATTAGATGGTAGTGGCGGGGCTAATGGTTTTTCTGGGCAGGGTGGCTTAGCAGACAAACATGAAGTAATCTCTTCAGATGGGAGTGGTTCTGCTGGCAGGAGTGATTCAACGGAATTTAGGGGCTCAGTGTCCCCAGCTTTCTGATTATCTGCCCATATGTCCCCAACCCAAGTTCCAGGATTCCATTTCTTTCCAATCAATGCCCTTACTTTAACATTAGACACCTCTCGAGGTTGGCAATTAAGCCGGCGTTGTAATTCAGCCACTCTTACAATAAGACTCTGGGTTTGGTTTTCGGCAATTTCAGCTCTGTTACTACAAGAAATAAGACTTTCTTTCAAAACACAAGTGGAAGCCTTGAGGTCATTTACGCGGCACTTGAGCTTTGACTCTGAAGCCCCAAGCACATCTCTTTCACCAGTTTGTCTAGCGAAAGCAGGACAAACCAACCAGCTTCCTTATACTTCTGATTCTGACAAAACTGTAGAAAGATGTCACACGTCTGTTCACCCCAAACCTCGCCTTTCACCAATAACTGATCTACTGGTGGTTATATTTTGCGTATTTGTATCACCACCTCATGTCATGGATTAGCAGTGCCCTCTTTAATGTTGGAAGCAGAGTCATCAACATCTTTAAGGCTAACCAGAGCTGAGAACCAATTTGGAAAACTCATCCTTACAATTTTGTTTCTCTTACAATTTTGTTTCTCTAGAACCACTCTTGGTACCAAATGTCAGGCTGGGTTCTCCAGAGAAGCAAAACCAGTAAAGCGTATAAATATATATATGGAGAGATTTATATCAAAGAAACAACTCACACAATTGTACAGGCTGGAATGTCCCAAGCCCGTGGATTAGGATAGAACCCAAGATTGGCAGGTCAGAAAGCAGGACTTGGCTCACAGCCTGTAGAGATTGATGAATCCCAGGATCAGCAGATAAGTTGATAGCTCAAGTCCCAAGAACAGGAGGCCAGACGAACAGGAGGCAGCCACAGGATCCAGAGCGAGCAAAAAGCCAGAACGTCTGCTGACATTCAGATACAGGCCACACCCCAAGGAAATTCCCTTGCAACTGATTGGCTACTCACAGCAGACTCACATATAAACATTGAGAATCATGGCCCAGCCAAGCTGTCACACAATCTTAACCACCACATTAACCGCATAAATTTTTGGCAGTGTAGTGAGGTCCTTCCTCAAGGGGACCCGGCCTCCCCTTCATTCAAGGGGCTGTAGGTCTTTAAATTCGCTCATTTCTAGGAATTGATTAAGAGACCATGACTCTCTATTCTGATGATTTGAGTTAAGACTGCTGTTCACTCGACCTAAAATTCTTCCACTTGTACAGATCAAGTAAATATTTAGCAGATTTCCTATCTATTTCACTCCTAAGGGCACCATGACTAAGTAGCCAATGCCATAAGTCCATAGGAGTAAGATTATTCTGATTCCTGCTTTGACTCTGCTGTTCATTACAGTAACGAAGTCCACTTTGTCTTTGTTGATTGAGTGCTGCCACTTGGTCCCTACCACCACGGGGTCCAATTAGCCCCATTGTAGTTGGATGTCTTAAAGCAGTTAGGGCAGTTCCCACTGTCAAATCTGACTTACATAAAATAGCAATCACAGCAGTCTTCAAGAACACTGGGGCTCCCATCACAAATTTGTTCCTCACTGTTGTAGTACAAGGTGTGTCCTCTGGGCACTCCATGTGTGGGTCTGTGGGTCTAACCTGATAAATTCACTCTAACATGCC
Source organism: Trichechus manatus latirostris (assembly GCF_000243295.1). NCBI lineage: Eukaryota > Metazoa > Chordata > Mammalia > Sirenia > Trichechidae > Trichechus > Trichechus manatus. The sequence goes on from NW_004444053.1 coordinate 2,875,397, forward strand.
AATTTCCCTAAGCCTTTGGATACCTTCTTCTACAGGATACCAAGGCAGGTCTAGTAGTTTAACCTGATTTAGTGTAGGCCACCATGTAACCCATGGGTCAGTGCCCCAACCAAATAAACTGTTAGATCCTTTTCTATCCTCTCGAGCTGAAACACTGAATGAAGAACCTGTGCTTAGTGGGCCCATATCAATAAACTCAGACTGAGCCATCCTTATGTTCCTCGCGCTATCATGCTATACCCTTAATAGCCATTTCCACACATATTCCCCAACTTTCTGTTTGTACATATTAGAACTCAAGCAGTTCTTCTGGAGTGTAGCATACCTCCTCCTGGGTTACACTTTGTACTTCACCTTTTGCAGCTCACTGGGACTTAAGCCTAGTTAAAAGCCTAAAAACCAAAATGGGTTCAGTGGTGACATGTTTTGAGAACATTAAGCATTGCCTTGTAAGGCAAATTTCCACTTGTGCCTTGAAAGAAAGCCTTATTTCGTATAGTAACGGAGCTGATATTGCTGGAAACTAAACCCAGAGTCTTATCATATGAGTCACTGAATTATAACATCAACCAAATTCCCAACCTTGAGTGGTGTCTGAAGTTAAAGTGACGGCATTAATTGGGAAGAAATAGGATCCTGAAACTCTGGATGAGGACATGTGGGCAGATAATCAGGAAGCTGGGGACACTGAACCCCTAAATTCCATTGAATCACTCCTGCCAACACTCATTCCCATCTGAAGAGATTACTCCATCTTTGTCTGCTAAGTCACCCTCCCAGGTAAAACTATTAGCCCCTCGCAGCCATCTTATGAGATTAACCCAGGTGAGTCTGAGAAGCCTTTGTCTAAATCATTGCCTGGGGCATTGATCACAAATGCCCTGTAATTAGACAATGGAAAATTACAGTAACTTAATTTCCATATGACTACTAATGGCCCAGACCCTTCAGGAATGAAGGTTTGGGTCACACTACCAGGTAAAGAATCACAACTAGCTGAGGTGCTTGCTGAGGGCAAAGGGAATACAGAATGGGTGGTGGAAGAAGGTAGTTCTAAATACCAGTTACAACCATGTGAACAGCTGCAGAAAAAAAGACTGTAATTGTTATGAGTATTTCTTCCTTGTCGTGTGCATCAAATATTTTTGTTTTCTCCACTTATAAAATATAAAATGTAAACAGGGCTAGTGTGTTTTCGGTTTATGCGTGTTGGTTGAATCTTGTTAGGCAAAGTATGACTTTATGATTTTCTTTATTCAGAGATTATGTAAGGTTTAAGGAGATGTATACAGGTGCTAAGTTGACAAGGGGTAGACTGTGATCATTAAGGTTGTGTGTCAACTTGGCTGGGCCATGATTCTCAGTGGTTTGGCAGTTATGATGTAGTTTGTCAGTCGTATAACGACGAAATCACCTCCATGATGAGATCTGCTCTGAGTAGCCAATAAGTTGAAAGGGAGTTTCCTTGGGTGCACAGCCTGCATTCAATATAGGTGGACTTTCTGGCAAGGCTCTCAGGCATTTGCTTGCTCTGGATCCTTTCTCTACGTATATAGACACCTCACTAGTTTTACTTCTCTAGAGAATCCAGCCTAAGACAGACAGCATCCTTTTAACTTATGAGATCTCTCCTAGCCTTGGTTGGCTAGGATCAAAGAGAGAAAACGTTGCGTGGGCAGCTAGTGTCGATGATTGAAAAGTGGGTAAATGGGGATTTGATTAACTTTACATTTTGGAGATTGGATTTATATTGCTTTTTATCTGTGAATATTCTTATTTTGGGATGAGATTTTACAAGAAAACAGTTTTTCTCAGCTTAAATAAAATTCTATATGACATAAACACAGTAACACCTCATAAAGATATCTGGAGAGTGATATGTACTGGTTCATATATACAGTGCATTCTCCCATTAACAGACTGTCACAAATCAATAATTTGAAATATTTGTTCTAAGTTGTTTTAAGCTAAATAAATAATCATAAGTATTACTAAAAATTACTCACAAAACTAATAATTACACTGAAATAAGGTAACTTTTTACTTCCCAAGAGCGTACATATTCTTTATTCTAGTAGGCTTTTTTAGCATTATTATAAAATTTAAATAGTAAATATACTGAATATCTTAGAGGCAAGACACCAAAACCAACCACTCTGGCTGTCTCAATATTAAGGAAAGATATTGCTACCATCATCCAAATTACTGATTTCTTAGAGGAAATCACACATTCACCCAGCTACATCTTATCTTTACCTTCAGAATTCCAAGATTAAAAAAAAAAAAATTCCTAAGAGTAAACGTGTATTACATATGCAGAAACTGTGTGCATGGTATTTTTAAAGCATAATATAGGAGATATTAAAAGTCAGCAATGGGTTAAAAAAAAAAAGTTGTGTTCCAAAGGAGACCAATTATATTCAGTGTACAGATATGACCCATATCAAGTATATGCATAAAACACTATTGGCCCCAACTACTGTTACCAAATTCAATACTGTAGCATACCATATGAGATGATAACTGAGGATCAAAGCTCCTATAGCTCATTATGAGTTTCTTTGTCTTATACACAAAGTATAATATAATATGAATTAAGGAGCCCACATGCCATAGTGGAGCCCTGGTGGCTCCGTGGTTAAGAGCTCGGCTGCTAACCAAAAGGTCAGTAGTTCAAACCCACCAGCTGCTCCCTGGAAACCCTATGGAGCAGTTCTACTCTGTCATTTAGGGTCGTTATGAGTCAGAATCGTATAGTAACGGAGGTATAGGAGGTATAGCAACAGGTTTCTTTTTTTTTTTTTGGTGGCACAGTGGATAAGCATTCAGCTGGTAAGTGAAAGACTGGCGGTTCGAACCTACCAACTGCTCCACAGAAGAAAGATGTGGCAGTCTGCTTCAGTAAAGAGTACAGCCTTGAAAACCCACTGGGACAGTTCTACTCTGTCCTATAGGGTTACTATGAGTTGGAATTAACTTGATGGCAACGAGTTTATAATATGAATTAATGAAGCTAGTTACCATTACTGTATTTTTAAAAAGTATAGTTGAACCAGAAAAGAAGGAAAATATAATAGATTATATTTTGTTTGAATAAATGATGTTAAGATAAGAGTACATTTTTAAATCTCTTCTATTTCGGAAAAGAGCAGGAATAAATCTAAATTGAAGAAGTTGGTAAGATTAAAGTTTGATAAGCTACAACAAAAGGAAAAACACTCTGGTCTCTATAGAAGGGTATGCCAAATACAAAGTAAAATAATTCGTAAATGGCCTTTACTATGTAGAGCTAAATAAGGTAAAGGCTCACACCAGTTCTTGTTAATGAGAACAAGCACATTTTTCCTTTTTAAAGGTAGGTTGGAATGAAATGGAAATAGACAGGTGAGGAGAGGGGGATCTAGTTACATTGTCACAGTGAACTTCATTACATACACGAAAAGAAAACCCACAACTCTAGAAAACAACATGGGTGACAGGCAGGGATTTGGCACAAATGCGTCTAAGATAATTTGATAAAGAGGAATGGAAGGAAACTAACATTTATTAAATACCTACTGTGCTATTTTAAGGAACAAGATTTGGCTTACTTGAATATAGTCATTTGTTTTCAATAACACATCTCATTGCCCTTTGAACAAGAGTCCTTTTAAATCATATTATTTCTTCAGTCTCAGTCACACTTTCAATTGATTCTATTAGTATTTGTGAAATTTAAGTAGGCATTAAGTACTGCTGTGGAGGTATACTATAACCTTAAGAACTATTGCTTTTAACTTTCTAAAGCATTTTGAACAATCTTCCACCCTGAGAATATTATAAAACTTCATAGAAAATGTCAAAATGTGTCTATATCCAGCAAGTTTTTTCTTCATTTATGTGTATATTTGTTTCATAAATGAAAATATCATATTTTTCAAAACAGACACATTGGGTCTCAGGGTAAGACTACCTCAGTCACTGGATATGCTCAGCTGACAAATTATGGATACTTTAAGGAATGTTTTCTATAGGGTCACAATGAGTCAGAATCAACTCGACAGCAACGAGTTTGGTTTTTTTGGTTTCATGATTCTAGATTACACTGAGACGCCCAAGATACATAAATTGTTTTCAGGACCCATGTTTTACATTTACTTCCATACTTACATTATACTCAGTCACTACTCCTTTATAAACTTCATAAAATTCTTCAACATTAACCCGATCCATGTTGAACTACATTAAAAAATAAGTAAGTAAATAAGCCAACCAACGAAAGAAAAATAAATGAACCATACTTAGCAGTCACATTTATAATTTCTTGGATATATTTTGTTTACATTAAAATATAAACACTTCATAAATTAAATACTCTTTGAAGCAAAAGTGTTATTAAAGATCACCTTATCAGTAATGAAAACGGCCAACAGTTACTGAGTACTTAATGTGTCAAGTATTGTTCTGAGTTCTATACATGCATCATCTCATTTAATCCTTACAACAAGCCTATGACAAAGGTAGTGTTAACAGTCTCAATTCACAGATGTGGTTAATAAGGCTCAGAGGGGTTACATAACCTTCCCAAATATGCATTCCATCTCAGACAATCTGACCCCATTGATCATGCTCTTACCCACCACATTATACGTCTCTCCCCGAATAAAACCTCATTCTAGATACAAAATGAAAGAATTATATACAATGTAATGTTGTTTGTTGATAGATTCTTGGCACAAGAAAAAATATCATTAGAGAAAAGTACTTTAGACTTTGTAGAAAGAGCTGAAAATAATACTTTTTTCCTTCCAAGCATTCAGGAAAATTCCCAGTTAGTCTGGTTCATAATAAAGTACTTATATAAGCCATCTGGAATTCTTTTATTACTCTTCAAAAAATTTTTGAGTAAGGGTATGCTTATAAGATAAGCCTGCAAAAACTCATGCTTATAAAGGCTGGATTCAAATTTAGTTTAAAAAAAAAAATTCATTAAGTTCTAGGGTCTCAAGAACTAATACCTTAATCTAAAAAAAAAAAAAAGCCTCAGAATTTCCAATTTTATGTTTCCCTCTGCTTCTTTATTGTTGCCAAGACTGAAGATCACTGAGAAATTTCTGCCTACATAAACAATATTCAGGCTGGGAGGATTTATCTTCATAGGCAACATAACTATTACAGAGAGGGAATTGTTTATTTTCAGTGTTTTATGATACAGTCACATAATTTTTTGTACTATTAATACAATAGAATAATAATAGATATCGTTTATTATTTTGTAATTTGTGCTGGAAACTCTACAAGGCATTGTGCATGGTTACTTCATTTAATCCAAAGAATAACCAGTTGAGGCATATAATAATGTTCTCATTGCACAGAGGAGAAAACTGAAGCTAAGAATTCTTGAAATTTGGCCAAGGTCACATACCCAGAAATCAGCTGACGCAGGATTTAGCATTTTCTGACTCCAAAAATCAATGAGTGGGGATGCAGGGGTTTAAAGCACTTGGCTGCTAATCGAAAGGTTGGTGGTTCAAACCCACCAGTTGCTCCATGGGAGAAAGATGTGGTAGTCTGCTTCTGTAAAGGTTTACAGCCTCGGAAACTCTAAGGGCAGCTCTACTCTGTCCTGCAGGGTCTCTATGACAGCAGTAGGTGGGGTGGTATGCTTGCCACTATACTACCAGGACCTCCCCCATAAGTTCAATTAATCATTGTTTTATTATTCTTTTTCTCATTAAACACCTACTATGGCCAATCACTGTGCTAAGTTGTAGGCCTTAAGTGAGGTTAATGGTGAAAGCTAAAATATCCCCAGTAATTATTTTTTAAGTGGGCTTAGGTCATTTCTAGAAAGTTTTGGCTAATAATTTCTTTCTATTCCTAGGTAAGACTCTTCAAATATCAATTTTCTTGTCAGTCTTCAAGTTCTGCCTGATGACTCTGCAAACCAGTTGATAATATCTAGCCCTTTCTTTTTTGGTTTATGGACATTCCCACCTATCAGGGACACAAAACAGACAGAACACCCCAATTAGTGTCCTATCTACCCTGACCCCTAATTTTGGGTGATACTAAAACTTCATAGAACTCAAAAGCAATTCCTCTTCAGAAAAAGTGAATATAAATAATATTGGTTAAATAAATTATCAGCTCAAAAATGAGTATTTTGATATTTCACTAAATAGTATAAACTTCCTAGCCTTCAAACACTGTACAAACCAAGTTGTTTATCTGATTCGTACAATAATATGGTATCTGATTTCTTGTCAAATGGCATCAGTGAGTACAGCACAAGTGGATGTGATTTCTTTAACGAAGGGTTTCCTAGAAATCTGTCAGTAGAGCAATTTAAACAAGTGTGGGCTCTGGAGAGCCAGTGGAGCAACTGCCAACACGGGCTGCTCTATGCTCACTCCAAAGAAGGTTCTAAGGGAAAGTAGAGAAACCAACAAAAGGCATTGATGAGAGAAAAGTTCACAACTGATTCTCTTCTTTCATTCTTTGCTTAGTCAAGAATTCAAAGAGAGATAACTCACTATAACTGCTCAGCTTTCTTTTATTTTACTTTTATAAGGAACAAATACATTTTTTGGTCTTATTAAAACTCAGGATTTGTATAAATTTATCTTAAGTTTGACTATTAGCTCTCTCAATGGAAGATTATATGGGTAAAATCATTTAAAAATATTTTTTGATTATAAGGAGGTCATTGAGTTCAATAAATATTTTTCATGGGATGGATTCATGAATGCACAGAGAAAATTCAATACAAAATATTTTAAAATTTTATTTTTAAAAATTGCTTAACAGTTATGATTCATTGCAAGCTACCTACCATCTGCATAGCTGAGATATCAAAACCTGCCTCTCGGATAGCCATCAGGATCTTTCCCAGCAGTCCTGTAAATGCAGAACAAAGGAGTACAAAAATACAAAATTTCTAAGGCATTTCACTTTCTTAGAAATGTAAATTTTTCTATATCAAAGCACTTTGCTTATACTCTATATGAAGAAATCACACTTTTTTCTTTTTTTGCAGGAGAAACTAAATTCCTAACACTGAGCATTACATTTACCCATCATTTAAGTCACTTAATAGTAAGTGCTTCAAGAATATGAACATTGGCCCCAAGAACACTGCAAAAAACTTTTAACGTACACTTTCCGCCATTAAGGACTCTGAAGTCTAGCGAGCTAGAGAACGTGAAAATCAAATAATTAAAAATGGCTTAAGAACATGAGAAACTTAACTAATGTCACTGAATTGTATATGTGAAGAATGTTGAAAAGGCACACAATTTGTTACATATATACTTACCATAAAAAACTTAACACAACAGCATTACAAAAAAATAAATGCCAAAGTGCTAGCTAGATACAGGGGAAGCTTAAAGGAGGAGGTCAAAGAAGAAGAAAAATCAAATTAATATTGAAGAGGTGAACAGAAGCTTCAAAGGGCAAATAAGAACATGAACTAGGCCTTAGGGCCTGTAAATAGCTGGGCTAGCATAGGGGCAGGAGTACAAAAGGTGAGAAGGTAAAAATTGGGAACTTCTGAGCATATTCACATTGACAGTAAAAAGAAAGGGAAAAAAAAGCTGAAAAGGAAAAAAAGATTAAATCCAAATTGATAAAGGAATTGGTTTTCATCCTACACCTGAATTATTTTCATAATAGGGTCTATAGACTATGAGGGTCTAGGACTGATTTTGAGATCATCAGTTTTGTATAAAAATCTTCTAATTTTCTTTTTTTAAAAAGTCATTTAAAATGTTCTCTCACAACTACACACACACACACACACACTAGATCATTTAGATGTTTACTTAACTAAAAACCCGTTGCCGTCGAGTTCATTCCAACTCATAGTGACCCTATCGGGCAGAGCAGAACTGCCCCATAGGGTTTCCAAGGAGCGGCTGGTGGATTTGAACTGCTGAGCTTTTGGTTAGCAGCCAAATGCTAAACCACTGTGCCACCAGGGCTGCAGATGTTTACCTAGTGATTCTAAATCACCAAGCAGTATCAGTGTCCGAATAAGCCTTTTTATTTACTATATTACTGTGGTCAGGTAGTGCTATTTTAATTATAGCAGGCTAAGAAATGAGAAAAAGACAGAGGTGGATCTATTTCTCAAATGATATTATAGCATGCTGCAGATACAAAGTTTTCTCAAAAGTTCAGAGAGAAAAGAGGTGGGCTGTTGAGTCATCTCATCAGAACAGACCCACGCCTAGCAGAGTGGTCTGTACCATATTTATATTGAGCTTGGTGACTCAGTTTTGGCAAACAACATCTTTTGTTACATTAATGTTGTTAGCTTAAACATTGGGTTTATAGTTTAGTTTGTAATTAATTTGTAAATTGACAGAAATCATTGTTTTAACAGACTCTCCATGTGATCCTGTCACATGCTGAAGTAAAATAACCACTAAAAAATAATAAATTAAAATAGAATTCTAAGGAAAAGAGAAGCATAAGAGCAAAACAACCAAAGGGAAAAATAGAAGACAAGCAGTAAAATGGTAGACCTAAAACCAATCATATCAACAATTGCATTATATTTTAACAGACTGAAAGTTCCCACAAAATAGGAAGAAATTTCAGATGGATAAAAAAAACAAGACACGACTATATAAGAAACCAACTTTAAATATAAAGACACTGGTAAATGGATTGAAATTGGTAAACTGAAAGTTAATGGATGAAAAAAAATATATACCATGCAAACAATAAGCATAAGAAGGCTGGAGTGGTTATTTTAATTTCAGATAAAGCAGAATTCAAGACAAAGAGTTTACCAGAGATAAAAATCCCAAGAGGCATTGGGAGACAGTATTTTAGACAGAAAGCTAGAGGAAAATGAATATTCCTGGAGAAAGGAGCACAGAGCAAAAGTACAGAGATGTGAAAACAGCATGGTCCTTTGAGGAAAAGGCAAGTATTTTCATTTCACTGAATAATGGAGCCGAAGGGAAATGAGACAGGAGAGGAGATGGGACAGGTAGCAGAAGTCATATGATGAGGGATTTATATACGGAGGTTTGATTTTATCCTGTTAACCAGAACTCCTCAAGGTTTTTGGTCTCATACACCCTTACACTTTTAGAAATTACTACAGACTCTAAGGAGCTTTTATATACAAGTTATATCTATAAATATTTACAAATTAAAACTGAGAAAATATAAAAATATTTATTAATTCATTTAATACATAACAATACTAAATTCTTTAAATGTTAATATATTTTTATGAAAAAATGACTATTTTCCAAAAAGCATCAATGAAAAGAGTAGCATAGTTTTAAATTTTTAAAAATCTGTTTAACATCTGACAATGGAAGGTAGTTGTATTCGCATATCTGCTTCTGTTTTCAATCTGTTGCAATGTGTTGTTTTAGTTTAAATATATTTAGTTGGTATTATGAATTGAATTGCTGAGGGTAACGGAAATATGGAATGGGTGGTGGAAGAAGGTAGTTCTAAATAACAGTTACAAGCATGTGACCAGATGTAGAAATGAGGACTGTAATAGTCATGAGTACTTCTTTGTGTTATTATACATGTGCATGTGCATATATATGTATATACATAACAATTACTTTTGTTTTCTTCTCTCGCTTATAAAAGATAAGATGTAAACAGGGCTAGTGAGTTTTAGGTTGCACTCATGTTCACTGTATCATGTTAGGCGTTAAGTATGACTTTATAATTGTCATTATTTAGAGATTATATATGGTTTAAGGAGATATGTACAGATGCTAAGTTGACAAGGAGTGACTGTGATGGTTAATGTTGTATGTCAGTTTGGCTAGGCCATGATTTCCAGTATTGTGTAATTATCCTCCATTTTGTGATCTGATGTAACTGTCCTCCATTTTATGGTACTGTGTACTTATCCTCCATTTTATGTGTTATAAATCCTAAACCTCTATATGTTAATGAGGCAGGGTTAGTGTGGGGTGCATCTTGAGTCATACCCTTACTAAAGGGTGTGACTTAAGTCACCACCTTACTCAAGTCACATCCTTACTCAAGTCACAGCCTTACTCAAGTATCTGATATAAGGAGAGTTTCCTTGAGGGTCTGACCTGCATCCAATATACATGGATGTTCTGGCAAAACTCGCCCTGGATCCTGCATCTGGCTTGTCATCATCTGACATCCGGTTCTTGGTACTTCAGCCAGCAGCCTGCCATCTGACCTGCTGATTTTGGGATGGGCCAGCTTCTGCAGCCGTGTGAGCCAGGAGTCTACCATCTCACCTGCCGATTCTGGGATCTGCCAGGTTCTGCAACCTCATGGGCCAGAAGCCTATCATCTGACCTGCTGATTTTGGATTCATCAGCCCCCACATGAGTCAGGAGAAGCCTCCAGCCTGATGCCTGGTCCATAGATTTGGGACTTGCCAACCTCCACAACCACGTGAGCCATTTCCTTGAGGTAAATCTCTCTATATATATTTATATATATGTGTGTGTGTATATATATATATATATATATATATGCTTCACTGGTTTTACTTCTCTAGAGATTCCAGCCTAAGACAGTATTGCTTTATGTTTCTAATAAAGTTTAAGAAACAGGACTCTATGAAACAATAAATAAATAAGGAAAAAAAAACACGAAAAGCAAGCTGGCTGAGACGTGGGATGAGATGAAAAGTAAAGTGAAAGAGATAAGGAGAAGTTAGAGTGAAATAGTGAGTAGAAGGAAAGGCTTCATCTATATTTAAGATGCTGGAACACTATAATTTAAGATTTAGCATGCCCACAAACATCCTTATAACACAAGTCAGCATTTCATAGATATAGAACACAGACATATAGTGTTACATATATCACCCATGATTGAAGATTAAATCAGTGGCTAGGATTCCAGGTATATTAAACCCCAAGGTAAAGTATACTGCCCATGACTGGATAAAATGTAAGTGTCCTTGTGTGTTTCATATCTGCTGCTTAGAACAAAGCTTTTTAAAGTTCATTTTTGCTTTGTGCTAAAATCTAATTAAACCTTAGAGCAAAAAAGCTGTACTTTTTTTCCCTAATACTTCAGAAGTAGTAAAACTTAACAGTTAAGGTAGTAGACTTTCAGGGTTCAAGTCCCAGACCCACCATTTATGTAAAGATGTGACCTTCAGGAAATTACTTAACCTCTCTGTGGTCTCAGTTTCTTTCCTCATCTGTGAAAAGGGGCTAATATTGACCCTACAGGGTTGTTATGAGAATTACATGAGTCTCTATATGTAAAATTCAAAAGCAAGTGGCACACAGCACTATTTAAGTATATGTTAGTAGTGGCAGAGTAATATTAGCGCCAATAATAGTCATAAGTGAGTTAGGAGGAATTCCGCTGATTTTGTAGCTTTGCTTATAAAACTATCATGAATTTGATTTTTAGCAGCATTGTTAAAATGTAAACATTTTACATTGTCCTATTTCACAAGAAAACATTGTGCAGCCCAGGCATTTCAAGGAGACTAATGAGAATGCCTGGGTCACACTTAGTAAGGTGGCTGTGATGACCGATGAGAAACAAGCAGGGTCACAGCAGTCTCCAGCTGCAGGGCCAGCAGAACCTGGCAGACCCACTGGTTCTCACAAGGAAAGGCACTGTTCTCTGAGGCCACATGCCCAGTGACACAGGCTAGAGGAAGTCAGGGTAAGAAAAGAGAAACAAAGGGATATTTTGCTGGTGGGAACGTAAAACAGTAAAGTCACCCTATAAAACACTCCGAAATGGAACCATTTCTTTAAAAAAAAAAAAAAAAAAAAAAAAAAAAACTAAGTAACTAAACATACAATTACCATTGTTATTAGGTGCCATCAAGTCAGCTCTGACACACAGTAACCCTATGTACAACAGAACAAAACGCTGCCCGAACCTCACCATCCTCACAATCATTACTATGCTTGAGCCCATCACTGCAGCCACTCATATTCTGAGTGCCTTCCAACCTGAGGGACTCACCTTCTGGCACTATATCAGACAATGTTCCGCTGCTACTCATAAGGTTTTCATTGGCTAATTTTTTTCAGAAATAGACCACCAGGTCCTTCTTCCTCGTCTGTCTTAGTCTGGAAGCACCGCTGAAACGTGTCCACCATTGAGTATCTTTGCTGGTATTTGAAATACTGGTGGCATAGCTTCCAGCATCACAGCAACACAAAAGCCACCAGAGTACGACAAACTCACAATCAAGTGGTCCCACCATATGACCCAGTTAATAGCCCTAAACTGGAAACCACCCAAATGCCCTTCAATGGATGGATGGTTAAACATAGTGTGGTACATCCATATCATGGAATGCTGCTCAGCAATAAAAAGAAACAAACTCTTGATACCTGCAACAAACTGAAAGAATCTCCAAAGGGAAAAAAACCTATTCCATAAAGTGACATATTGTATGATTCAATTTAAATAACATTCTTAAAATGATAATACTGTAGAAATGGAGAAGAGATTAGTGGTTGTAGGGATTAGGGAGGGGCTGGAGGGAAGTGGGTGTGATTGCAAAACAACAACATGAGGTATCCTTGTGGTGATGGAAATGTTCTGCATCTTGACAGTGTCAATGTCAATAACCTGCTTATGATATTATAGGATAGTTTTGCAGGGTGTACCATTGGGGGAAAATGGATAAAGGGTGCATGAGATCTCTCTGTATTCTTTCTCCCCACTGACAACTATTTCAAAATAAAAAGTTTAATTTCTGAAGTAGGATTACGATGTTTATCTTCTTATTTTCTAATTTTTATAAATGAGCATTATTACATTTATTAATTCAAAAAATAAAGGGAAATTATATTTGGTAATACATTGTGTATTTACAATCTTATAAAGATAGATCTTCACAATATAGTTATATTCTGTGTGGAGAGAACATTGTGGATATCTATTCATTATAAATGGTATTAGCACTGATATTATATTTGTAAGAAACCAATCTGTTACCTAACTTTATGCTCTGAGGATCATCTGGCCATGCAATCAATTTTCCATAATGCATGGAGTGTCACTTACAGAAGACAGGAATCTAAAAGAAGCTGATTGATACATTCATTAATTCATCTAAAATTTATTATGGGCCTTTTTGTGTCAGGCATTATGCTATACCCTAGGATGCCATATTGAGTGAAAATGGACACAATCCCTAGCCCCATGGAGTTTATGATACAGTAGGAGAGAAAAAACAATTAACTAATGTCACGTAAGCAAAATTCCAACTGATAGTTGCTATGAAGGAGAGCTTCATAATGCAATAAGAGCCAACAGTATAAGGATTTGATCTAGACTGGAAGGGAGGAAGAGATACCGGAGCTGATACATAAAACAAGAATGAAAGTTACATGAGCAGAGAGGACGGAAAAGTGTTTCAGGCCAAGTGCAAAGGCCCTGGGGCAGAGGCACCATGATGAATGAAAGACAGTAAAAACTGCAAACAATGTGTGAGTTTAAAATGAGAAGGGGAGAAAAAGGACTCAAAGGAAGAAATACAGGGGCTTTTCTACTGAAATAAACATATCAGAATAATGAAAGAAATAATAGTAGTTATGATTCATTGAGCACTTTGGGCACCCCTCCCTGGAAAAAAAAAAAAACACCACTGCCGTGGAGTCAATTCCAACTCACAGCGATCCTATAGGACAGAGTAGAACTGCCCCATTGGGTTTCCAAGGCTGTAATCTTTATGGTAGCAGACTGCCACATCTTTCTTCCGTGGAGCGGCTGGTGGGTTCAAACTGTCGACCTTTCAGTTAGCAGTGGAGCACTTTAACCACTGTGCCACCCAGGCTCCTCCACAGGTGCTATAAGAAAGGCTTCATTTTAAACCATCCCACCACAGCGAGACTTTGTCTCACACACTTTGGACATGTTATCAAGAGGGACCCATCCTTGGAGAAGGACATCACGCTTGGTAAAGTAGAGGATCAGCAAAAAAAGAGAAAGACCTTCACTGAGATGGATTGATACAGTGGCTGCAACAATAGACTCAAGTATAATAACGATTGTAAGGATGGTGTAGGACAGGGCAACGGTTCGTTCTGTTGTACATGGGGTTGCTATGAGTCAGAACTGACTTGATGACACCTAACAACAACACTACCACCCTGTAACAGGACATATGATGCAGTGAATTAGAGATAAAGAGCTAGAAAAAATGGTGGTGGGCAAAGAAGACTAGACCATGTCTAACTAATGAAGAATTACTAACTGGTTATTATCTAGCTAAATCTCAATATTTCAGACTAGGCTTATATATACTGAGTTCTTACTATGTGCCAGGCACTGTTCTAAGTACTTTACTTGCATTAATTCATTTTATCCTACCTTAGAGGTAGGCAACATCATCCTCTTTATAAAGTGAAAAAGTGAGGCACAGAGAGGTTGAGTAACGTTTCCAAGTTCACTCAGCTGGAACTTATTTAGCAGAGTCAGGACAAAATCTAAGGAGATCTGGTTGCAGAGCTTACATTAAACCACTGCAGTATCATCTTTCCAATTAGTTAAGCACATTAAATTGGTAGCAAATGAAGTAATTAAACACTGAAATATCAGAGGTATAACACATTTTCATTCAGGTAAAGTGCAAATGGTTAGGGGTATGACCCAAGTGGAGCCCTGGTGGCAAAGTGGTTAAGCATTTGACTGCTAACCAACAAGCTGGCAGTCTGAATCCACCAGCTGCTTGGAAACCCTATGGGGCAGTTCTACTCTGTCCTACACGGTCGCTATGAGTCGGAATTGAGACAACAGCAACGAGTTTGGGTTTGTTTTTTTTTTTTTAATGCTCCAAGTCATCATAGTTCAGGGAACCACACTGATATAGATTTTGTTATTTTCAACCCACAGCTTGCAAAGTAACTCTGGGCATGGACCTCAAGCAGGCAGACAGGAAAAGAGACAGCATAGAGGACTAGGCAGGAGGTTTTATCCATTTTTTTACTTTTGTGCTTTAAGTGAAAGTTCACAATTCAAGTTAGTCTCCAGTACAAAAATTTATACATACATTGTTTTGTGACCCTAGTTGCTCTCCCTATACTGTGACAGCACACTCCTCTTTTCCACCCAGTTTTCCTGTGTCCATTCAACAAGCTCCTGACTCTCTCTGCCTTCTCATCTTGCCTCTGGACAGGAGCTGCCCATTTAGTCTCATGTATGTACTTGAGCTAAGAAGCACACTTTTTTTTTTATTGTTGTAGTTTAAATGAAGTTTACATTTCGAGTTAGTCTCCCATACACAAATTTATACATACATTGTTATGTGACCCTAATTGCTCTCCCCATACGGTGACAGCATACTCCTCCTTTCCACGCCTGATTCCTCATGCCCATTCAACCAGCTCCTAACCCTCTCTGCCTTCCCAACTCACCTCCGGACAGAAGCTGCCCGTTTAGTCTCTTGTATCTACTTGAGCTAAGAGGCACACTCCTCACGAGTATCACTTTTTATGTCCCACAGTCCAGTCCAATCCCTGTCTGAAGAGTTGGCCTCAGAAATTGTTTTAGTTCTGGGCTGACAGAGAATCCAGGGGACATGCTTTCCGGGGTTCCTGCAGTCTCAGACCACTAACACTGGTCTTCTTACTAGAAGTTGAATTCTGCACTCCAAACTTCCCCCGCTCCATCAGGGACTCTCTGTTGTGTTCCCTGTCAGGGCAGTCATTAGTGGTAGCCAGGCACCATCCACGTCTTCTGGTCTCAGGATGAAGTCTCGGGTTTATGTGGCCCTTCCTGTCTCTTGGGCTAATACTTTCCTTGTGTCTTTGGTGTTCTTCATTCTCCTTTACTCCAGGTGGTTGGGACCAATTGATGCATCTTAGATGGC